>NW_018404548.1:103658-144216 GCF_002113885.1 Mizuhopecten yessoensis
GGATTTTCAAAATCAATCGCCTCTTAAATGATGCCTTAAAAACATTTCTCCCTCTCCTCTTTTTTCACCCTCTTTAAGTGTGATGCATTGTTGTAATTTTCATTAATTAGCATCCTCCAATGATGTGACATGAGCATTTACGTGCAGAATGGCAATCGGTGAATGGATAATAAAGAATAGGTGCATTTTGTGCTTGTGAAATGAAGGATAATTAACAGTAGTGGGAAAACATGCATGGAGAAAAGAGACATTGTACTCCTTTTATTTTTATTTATTTTTTATTCATATTAATTATAATTATTGATATATGTAGCGACTATATTTACCGTCATTGAATATACAAAATCTTACAAATGTTCTTCGAATATATTTGAATTATATTTCTCAATGTATCTTTAACAACGTAAGAGTTATTTCCCTTACACCGAATTGGATATTATTTTGACACGGCGCCAATTCTTGTCAAACAGCAGCGGCTGTTGTGTCATGTTCTTAAATTGTTACACTTTCATAAATCAATATACCAGAAATAGCATGCTGTGTTACAGAAATGTTTGATAAGCATACACAGTTCACATATCGTCTCGTCTCCAAGCCATTACCGTTATCAACCTAAGCATGATATGTCATATTACGTTCCCGTTTCAAACATCAAAATAGAGGGTATACTTCATCACCCATACGGTTTATAAGTATATATATTTACTTCTTCCTTCTACAGACAGCGTCAATGCTTGACAGTCTTCACATGTGCTTTCTCGAATCATATGTGTTTCACACGCGTAACACTCCTCAGACCGCAAACAGAGTTGCTACAACGCTCAAACTTAGTGCACGAATTTCACCACCATAACACTCGTAGAATGCACCGGAGACAAACTTTTTTTCCAGCAATTATTTAAAGTAAGGATGATTATTTGGAGAGGAGTATCTGAAGACTTTATGTAACCCACAGGTGAGTGTCTGAGATTCTACTTTCTATTTGCGATAACGAAACTATATAGCGGAAGCATGCAAGACTGAAGTATGTGCACGCACCCTGAACAGAAGTGGGTCCGTCATTTCGTTCTCTGGACAGAATTAATTAATAGGCTGCTCGGCTCTCGCCAAGAGCGGCTTAAAAAGTATTTGAAACTAGCACCTCTGATTCTAAACAAGGAAAATGAAGAAATGTTAGCACACTGACTCCTTTGGGCCCCACCCTACAGCCCTTGGGGGTAGGGCTGGCTCAAAGTTTTCAAAGTATCAAACTGCCAACTCAAGGTTATAATTCCAATCAAGTTATTAACATGTAATATTCAAAGTCTCATTTGCCATTATAAACCATAATAAATTTTGCCGATTCTACCATATCTGGGTCTTGAGAAGAAGATTTTTGAAATTTGAGTCAATTCAACCCTTTTTGGCCCCACCCATCATCCCCGGGGGGTCAGTCAGGGCTCATATGTGCATACTATCAAACTGCTATCCAGTACTGATAATGCTAACCCAAATTGAATAACTTCCAATGGAAATTAAACAAATGTTGGTCCAAGATGTGATTTCCCTTTATAAACTATAGTAAAGTTTACCCCCTCCCCAGGGGAAAACGTGAGACCCCAGGGACAAGAAATTAACAATTTTGGTAAAGAACCTTAAGACCCTTCCTTCTATGAAGAGTATTTGATTCTACCATATCTTGGTCTTGAGAAGAAGATTTTTGAAATTTCAGTCAATTCAACCCTTTTTGGCCCCTCCCATCAGCCCCGGGGGGTCAGTCAGGGCTGATATGTGCATACAATCCAACTGCTATCCAATACTGATAATGCTAACCCAAATTGAATAACTTCCAATGGAAATTAAACAAATGTTGGTCCAAAATGTGATTTCCATATATAAACTATAGTAAAGTTTACCCCCTCCCCAGGGGTAAACATGAGACCCCAGGGTCATGAAATTCACAATTTTGGTAAAGCACCTTAAGACCCTTCCTTCTATGAAGAGTATTTGATTCTACCATATCTTGGTCTTGAGAAGAAGATTTTTGAAATTTTAGTCAATTTGACCCTTTTTGGCCGCGCCCCTCAGGCCCCTGGGGGCTTGGGACTAAACCAGCAACTATTTTGGTTGACCTTGAAATTGGTTCAGTGGTTTTGGAGAAGAAGTCGAAAATGTAAATTGTTTACGGACGGACGACGGACAAAGACGGACAAAAGGCGATCGCAATAGATCACTTGAGACTTTGTCTCAGGTGACCTAATAAAATCTTAAATGGAAGGTTTATTACAAACCAACTAAAAAATCCCCTGTAAAAATGTGAGGTTACATACAAAATGACTGACATGATATAAAGAAATGTAAGTGAAGTATTTTAACAGCACAGCTAGAACCAACAACTGATGAAAGTCAGTTCCTTTTAATAAACAACATATGCTTTTTTGTTTTAAATTTTTGTACAAATGACAGAAAACTGAACTGTTTTCAAAATATAGGAAACGAAAGATCTCATGTTTACCAATATAAATCCATGTTTCCATGTGGAAAGTTGATACCAAGCCCAATTACAGTATTTCTGAGAACCTGGTTATGTGACGCGGGACCTTTAACTGACAAACTAGTTCTATATTTTTTGCCTCATGAAAAGAATGTATGACAGTTTGAAGTTGGTTTTAGGGTTTTAAGGCCTTCTCATTACTCAGTATGAACATTCTGTCTTAGTGCAGTACATGTATATAAAATTCAGACTTAAAACATCTAGTGTACATGTAGATAAAATTCAGTTTTAAAACATCTAGTGTACATGTAGATAAAATTCAGTCTTAACACATCTAGTGTACATGCAGATAAAATTCAGTTTTAAAACATCTAGTGTACATGTATATAAAAGTCAGTCTTAGAACATCTAGTGTACATGTAGATAACATTCAGTTTTAAAACATCTAGTGTACATGTAGATAAAAGGCAGTCTTAAAACATCTAGTGTACTTGTAGATAAAAGTCAGTCTTAAAACATCTAGTGTACATGCATATAAAAGTCAGTCTTAAAACATCTAGTGTACATGCATATAAAAGTCAGTCTTAAAACATCTAGTGTACATGTAGATAAAAGTCAGTCTTAAAACATCTAGTGTACATGATTTTTTTTAGTAGCTGTTAATCAAGCTTAAGAAATCCTATGTAATTGAATCTACTGTGTCTGTTGGTGGTTGTCCTGTAATACCCCAAAATGAAGGAATGCTGCAGTACCCTTAACCGTTGAACTGAAAAGGTTAATTTGTACTTCCTGTTACAGTTAGTATGGCATAATGCAAACCAATAACATATTTTGTTAGTATACAAGCGGGGGTATAGTCATTCTAGGTGCAGACATATTGTATTTCTATCCAATAACCAAGACTGTTTAGAAGACAGCAAATTTGGGTATCTTACAAGTTCTGGTTACTTTTTAAATCAGAAGAAGAGGACATGTTATATGTCATGTTAAAATGAGCTGTTATATTGGTAGACCACAGGAGCTATGTAAATGTTCCTTTGTCTGGTTTTTCAGATCTATCAAAAGTTAGATTTCAATTTAAAAAGAACAAAATTTTGAACTACATTGTATATTAAATTTCGAGATTTCCATTTTTGCCATTTTAGTTTTCTGTAGGACAAACAACCTTTTCATAGACTTAGTTGCTTATTTAGCCCTTTATCAGTAGAGGTCCTAATACCCGATATAAATTACTGGCTCTTAAGTCATTCTCTTCATCACCTAATGTATCATCCAAATTTAATTGCACACCATCTTCACAAGTCAGGAACACTAACTGTTCAGGAGAGCTAGACTAGACAATAGTCTTGACTCCACAAGTCAGGGACACTTACTGTTCAGGAAAGCTAGAATAGACAATGGTCTTAACTCCACAAGTCAGGAACACTTACTGTTTAGGAGAGCTAGACTAGACAATGGTCTTGACTCCACAAGTCAGGAACATTTACTGTTCAGGAGAGCTAGACTAGACAATAGTATTGTCTTAACAAGTCAGGAACATTTACTGTTCAGGAAAGCAAGACTAGACAATAGTCTTGACTCCACAAGTCAGGATCACTTACTGTTCCAGAAGGATAGACTAGACAATAGTCTTGACTCCACAAGTCAGGAACACTTACTGTGCAGGAAAGCTAGACTAGACAATAGTCTTGACTTCACAAGTCAGGAACACTTACTGTTCAGGAAAGCTAGACTAGACAATAGTCTTGTCTCTACAAGTCAGAAACACTTACTGTTCCAGAAGAACCTTTAAGGCCCTTAACAACTTCCAGAAACTTCACTTTATATTGTTACGTGAAGTTTACCATTGAAAATATATTTGATTCAATTTATAAACCCCTAACCTGTAACTAAGTGAATTTGACCACATACTTTCGAGCACTTGAAATAAATTCAAAAGATATTGCTTTAAAATTTTCTTACCATTTGAGTTCCTGGAACCATGTAATTTCTCCAACAGACAAAACATCAAGTCTTTCAATAAAGATATGGCACTCAGAGTAAATGTCAAACCCACCTACCCAAGTCCTGCAGTAAAGGTGTAACCTCAAGAAATCTCAAACAGTTAGATGCAAATGGAGCTATATGGTCTCCTAGCTTTCATCATTATTTCAACATAAAAACTTACTTTTTTGACATACTGAGCAGCATCTTCCTCCTTATAGACCTCGGCGCTGAAAGCGCCTCTCCTTGTTCGTTTTGTCATCATAGGGTTTGGGGATATCTCCTCGTCTCTCTCATCACTTGGGGGCGTCGCCGACTTACTCTTTGTCTTCTGTTCCTGGAACATCCCAAACAGAAGCTACATTAGTGAAGTATATACTGCATCTCTTTTCAATCTTTTCAATTCAAGCATTTATGCAATTAGAGGCTAAAAAACAAATTGCATTTTCCTAATGTCATCCAACAAAATGAGATTTTGTAAAGGTACAGAACGAAAATCCATGTTCATGTACCTTCCAGCTGCAAGGGAAATCATATACCGCTGTACGACAGTATTACTTGGAAAATTAAAACAAAGTCCCCAATCTTTGGAATGAATCATTGTGCCTTGCTGGCTGTTTCCCATTAAATGCTGTACTTATGACTACACAATGATATAAGGATTACACCATGTTACTATACAATGATATAAGGATTACACCATGTTACTATACAATGTACAAGTATGACAAAACTGTTCTAGCCAATCATTATTTATAAGGAGGTTTTTGGAAACCAGACCATAAAACATCTACTTCATCCCTCCAATCAAATTTTGTCATAATAAATAACTGATGATCAGCCTCAATTGGTAACAAAATCAAAAGACAATAACAACTTAACAACCAGGAGAGGTTACCAAAACCAGAAGTAAACTAACCAGCCATATCCTACCCTGCCTACAACCATAATTACAAAAGACAATAACAACTTAACAACCAGGAGAGGTTACCAAAACCAGAAGTAAACTAACCAGCCATATCCTACCCTGCCTACAACCATAATAACAAAAGACAATAACAACTTAACAACCAGGAGAGGTTACCAAAACCAGAAGTAAACTAACCAGCCATATCCTACCCTGCCTACAAACATAATTACAAAAGCAAACAAAATATTTCAAACGCCTTATACAGAACTATTTATGGTTAAATGCATGATGAATAAACCTACCATATCGCTTGCCTCTGCCTAAAGTAACACTGGATTTGGAGAAACGTCAAAATATTATGAAACAAGCTGGAATCTGGACAGCTTTGTTATGAGAACTCATAACTGAGAACAATAATTCAATAGCACTATGACAAAGGCCAGAATTTGCCATTTCCCGGGCGACACAAAGATTTGTGTTTTGATAAGCGAGGACAATATTTAGCAATATCTGTTGTCATTGGCAGGACCTTACCCCAATTCTCTGGCTATCTGCTTTTGCAGAAGGAAATCACTATTGATTGCTGGATGTGAAAACAACTTTAAGATGTTTGTAAAGTACTTTATTTACATACAAATAGAATTCTCCCGCATGCATCTTGTGTAGGTGGCAGACAAAACGCACAAGCGATGAGTCCAGAAAACATTGGAGGAAATCCTAAGATAACCAAGTACAAAAGTTAAAGATGTCAAATGTTTCTGCTGAAATGTTCTGCTTTTTATTTACAAGTCATGGAAAATATGTATGTATAAATGAGAAGGTATCGTTTCTTCAGGAAATATTTTATAAATATGCAATGATGATTTCTCTGAAAACTTCTCAGTTAGCCGGGGCCCACACTGATATATCCCCTACTACCCTAAACTTCTCAATTAGCCGGGGCCCACACTGATATATCCCCTACTACCCTTAACTTCTCAGTTAGCCAGGGCCCACACTGATATATCCCCTACTACCCTAAACTTCTCAATTAGCCGGGGCCCACACTGATATATCCCCTACTCCCCTAAACTTCTCAGTTAGCCTGGGCCCACACTGATATATCCCCTACTACCCTAAACTTCTCAGTTAGCCAGAGCCCACACTAATATATCCCCTACTACCCTAAACTTCTCAGTTAGCCTGGGCCCACACTGATATATCCCCTACTACCCTAAATTCTCAGTTAGCCCAGGCCCACACTGATATATCCCCTACTACCCTAAACTTGTCAGTTAGCTGGGGCCCAAACTGATATATCCCCTACTTCCCTAAACTTCTCAGTTAGCCAGGGCCCACACTGATATATCCGCTACTACCCTAAACTGCTCAGTTAGCCGGGGACCACACTGATATATCCCCTCCTTCCCTAAACTTCTCAGTTAGCCCAGGCCCACACTGATATATCCCCTTCTACCCTAAACTTCTCAGTTAGCCGGGGCCCACACTGATATATCCGCTACTACCCTAAACTGCTCAGTTAGCCGGGGACCACACTGATATATCCCCTACTTCCCTAAACTTCTCAGTTAGCCAGGGCCCACACTAATATAGCCCCTACTACCCTAAACTTCTCAGTTAGCTGGGGCCCAAACTGATATATCCGCTACTACCCTAAACTTCTCAGTTAGCGGGGGACCACACTGATATATCCCCTACTTCCCTAAACTTCTCAGTTAGCCAGGGCCCACACTGATATATCCGCTACTACCCTAAACTGCTCAGTTAGCCGGGGACCACACTGATATATCCCCTCCTTCCCTAAACTTCTCAGTTAGCCCAGGCCCACACTGATATATCCCCTTCTACCCTAAACTTCTCAGTTAGCCGGGGCCCACACTGATATATCCGCTACTACCCTAAACTGCTCAGTTAGCCGGGGACCACACTGATATATCCCCTCCTTCCCTAAACTTCTCAGTTAGCCCAGGCCCACACTGATATATCCCCTACTACCCTAAACTTCTCAGTTAGCCAGGGCCCACACTAATATATCCCCTACTACCCTAAACTTCTCAGTTAGCTGGGGCCCAAACTGATATATCCCCTACTACCCTAAACTTCTCAGTTAGCCCAGGCCCACACTGATATATCCCCTACTACCCTAAACTTCTCAGTTAGCCGGGGCCCACACTGATATATCCCCTACTACCCTAAACTTCTCAGTTAGCCGGGGCCCACACTGATATATCCCCTACTACCCTAAAGTTGTCAAGAGCGACATCTAACACATCAACCTTGGCCGATGATCGCTAAAATTACGTATAGAACATGATATTATTATATGACAACTTTAATATCAACTCCACCTGTTGTGGCGTTCATTTGATAACTTTTTACCTTAGAAGTGTTCAAATGTAGACATGACTCTTTGAATGACAGCCAATCACAAGCCATGGCAATGATTCCTGTGAGGCACCTGTTTTCTGATGCAGGACCCTTACTTCTTTTATATATCATAGTTTCTCCCAAAAAACTATTGTAACACCATAAATATTATCAAAAAAGAAAACTTATACTAAATATCAAATATAACATAATTGAAATAGTGTTCAATGAATGCAAACTTTTCATTTTTTTTATAGACAGGAAAGACATGAAAAATACCTTCAACTGTTTAGATAGTACGAACAATCACCCCTATTTGATAAATATTATTGTATTAAATGTCATTGTTTTAGCTGTTCTATGCATCAAACTAATTGATTTTGATCAAGTGCAGGATGAATGTACTTGACTGAAAACTAAAAAGAATGGGGGTGGAAAATTTGGAATCTCACTACAAAAAGGAGACTTGCTAAGTATGGTGTACAAAATAACTTGGATTGGTACAGCAGATCATAACAACAGCATACAAAGTATGTGTAACTTGTGAAGGAGATTGTTACAACAAAATAAAATAGAACTTAGGTTGTGAAGACAGATATTATACAGGACCAAGAGTGTTTACAGAAAATTACAGCAAACTAAAACAAACATGTTGAAATGTTCTCCATGCATATCTTTGACTCATTGCAACCATGGATATTTTATAACACAAGTAAGTTTCTATCTGAAATTCTGCAGGAGTAGTCTCCCTTACACCTCAGTCTAATACTCACAACAGGCAAGAAGAAGAGTCACCACTGAGATAAAATAAACCCTGGCTCATATAATCTAACCCTAACCGGTACTTAATTTAACTGTACAGAACCTGACCAGACTTCATTGTCGATAGTATTTTAATTATGTAGAACATTTTAATAGCTTTTACAAAAACAACACAATTCTTGGATTTTTAAAATTATCATAATGCCAACCTTCCCCGTTTTAATATTTGTAAAGCAACGAAGAATGTTTACATCAAAATCTAGTACGTGTTGAACTAGAACACTGACAGGTCAGTAAGGGCCCCGTCTTGTGGCAATATATCCCCCATAATCATCAAGAAGCAATCTGCCCATATAGCTGAGCTTGACGTTTGACATTTGGACTTCAAAAAGAATCGCGAGGAAGCAAAATATATATTTACATGTACTATGATGTGAGTCTTGTTTCCACCTCCATATTTGCTGGGCTAACAGAAATGTAAATACCGGTGCAATACGCATTTGTTAGCTTTGATTTGCTTTATTTCACCTTCTATACCTCCTCCATCAAGAGCCAGGGTCAAAGTCAGACTAAATCCACTTTGTCTTTGACCTTTAGACCCAAATGATTTTGACCATTAACACAGTGACCCTGATCTTTGGTCAGTTGACTTATTCTTTAATTCAGACCAACTTTACTTCTTAATATCATAACAAAATGTTCATCAGTGAAAATACAAAACTTGACCTTGACCCTTTGGACCCCGTGACCTGGACCTAAGGTCAGTTGTCTCTGTGTTAAGTTCTGAACAACATTGCTTCATTATGTCATAACAAAATGTTCATCAGGGAAAAGGTACAAAATTTAACCTTCACCTTTGACCCAGTGACCTTGACCTTTGGTCAATTGTCTCCTTGCTTAATTCTGAACAACATTGCTTCAAAGTGTCATAGTGAAATGTTCACCAGTGAAAAGATACAAAATTTAACCTTGACCTTTGACCCCATGACCTTGACCTTTTGTCAGTCGAATCCTTGTTTATTTCTGATCAACTTTGCTTCATCATGTCATAACAAAATGTTCATCGGTGAAAAGATGGAAAATTTGACCTTGACATTTGAATCTAATGACCTTGACCTTCAACCTCGACTTTTTACCTCAGTGTGTCTTTTTGTTTAATTCCGAACAACTTTGCTTCATGTCATAGCGAAATATTCACCAGTGAAAAGATACAAAATGTAACCTTGACCTTTGACCCAATGACCTTGACTTTTGGTCAGGTTGACTCCTTGTTTAACTCTGATCAACTTTGCTTCATCATGTCATAACAAAATGTTCATCAGTGAAAAGATGCAAAATTTGACCTTGACCTTTGAACCCAATGACATTGACCTTTGACCTTGACTTTTTACCTCAATGTGTATTTTTGTGAACTGAACATCTTGACCAAGTTTCATGTACATCGGTCAATAAATACTAAAGTTATCAGTCAGGAACAAAATTTGTGGACGTACAGACAGACAGACAAGACAGACAAGACAGTGATTACTATAGGGCACCCGTATCTCTGATACGGGGCCCTTATAATTCCTGAATGAATCATGACAAAAAGTTGTTATTTAAGAAAAAGTTCATGATAAAATCAGAACCCTACCTTTCAGGTATTTTGTGAATCGAAAAATACAGTGATTAGGAAAATATACCAACAAGTTACAGGGTAATTACAGACTGAGAAAGAGCATGCTGTTGTTGGCAGTTCAAATATGTCAACACTACATGGGGATAGGCGAATAGTTCACCACTTTTGTGTCAAGGTTGCATAATACTGTTCACCCACAGGAACTCACAGTGACACCTTAATTCAGACGGAACAGTCAATGATGTAAAGTAGAAGTCAATAAATATTTAGGGTATCAAAACTCTCGTATACAATTCAGTTTTTCTTCTTAAAGGAAGGCAAGCTGAAAATATTTTCCCTAATATATCTGTTGGGGGTCCTCAACGGTATCTGTTTGAGTGACTACCATTAAGCACATACTCAATCAATTTCGCAGTCGGATTGAGTCTGATTTGCACACACTTGGTAAACAACAGAACATTTTTTATTTCATAAAAAATAGACTGTTTTTCTGAAAAATATTGTTATAAAATCATCACAGTATAAGACCAATAGAATGTGTTCTGCCCAATCCTGGTGTCAACAGATCTCCTCATAATCAAAGTGTCAACAGGCCTACTGCAGCCTAATTAATGATTAGGCTGGGTGGATCTGTTTTACGACATAATTAGTGTTTGTTTAGTTTACCTTTATTAATGACTTACTTGGTTGATGCTATCTGTCCAGCTTGACATTTTATCCCCCCCCCCCCCCCCCCCCTCCCCAAAAAATAAATATAATAAAATTGAAAATCTTTCTATTCTTTTTTTCTCTCTTTTTTTTCTAAATATTTACAGTACATCCACAAGGTACCCCAAACATCAACACAGTACCATTTACATTATCAGGGATTACTTATCAGCAGCACAACATGTCAGTACTTCCCTTTTAGCTGGCTAACTAGCATTAAAATGAGTCTTGAGATATGACCTGAATCATGTCCCCAAAATTAATGTCAACACCTGAGATAAAAGGCAACCAATCAGACATCACACAACTAGTAATCTGACAGACCATGTAATTCCTCCTATAGAAAAACATTTTTCATTAGCATTTATATATCATACAATGTAATCCCTCAATACGAGTAGATTTTATTATTAAAGCTCTTTGATCATGCTGGTTGCAGTGCCATTTGTGTAATTGAAGTGCAAAAAGATAAAGAAAAGATATTTGGAACCTACAGCTATAAGGAACAGATAACTCAAGTCTGTTACATATCTAACCATAGCTATAAGGAACAGATAACTCAAGTCTATTACATATCTAACCACAGCTATAAGGTACAGACAACTCAGATCTATTACATATCTAACCACAGCCATAAGGTACAGACAACTCCGGTCTGTTACATATCTAACCACAGCCATAAGGAACAGACAACTCAGGTCTGTTACATATCTAACCACAGCCATAAGGTACAGACAACTCAGGTCTATTACATATCTAACCACAGCTATAAGGTACAGACAACGCAGGTCTGTTACATATCTAACCACAGCTATAATGTACAGACAAGTCAGTTCTGTTACATATCTAACCATAGCTATAATGTACAAACAACTCAGGTCTGTTACACATCTAACCACACCTATAAGGTACAGACAACTCAGGTCTGTTACATATCTAACCACAGCTATAAGGTACAGACAACTCAGGTCTGTTACATATCTAACCATAGCTATAATGTACAGACAACTCCGGTCTATTACATATCTAACCACAGCTATAAGGAACAGACAACTCAGGTCTGTTACATATCTAACCACAGCCATAAGGTACAGACAACTCAGGTCTATTACATATCTAACCATAGCTATAAGGTACAGACAACTCAGGTCTGTTACATTTCTAACCACAGCTATAAGGTACAGACAACTCAGGTCTATTACATATCTACCCACAGCTATAAAGTCCAGACAACTCAGGTCTGTTACACATCTAACCACACCTATAAGGTACAGCCAACGCAGGTCTATTACATATCTAATCACAGCTATAAGGTACATACAACTCAGGTCTATTACATATCTACCCACAGCTATAAAGTCCAGACAACTCAGGTCTGTTACATATATAACCACAGCCATAAGGTACAGACAACTAAGGTCTGTTACATATCTAACCAAAGCTATAAGGTACAGACAACGCAGGTCTATTACATATCTACCCACAGCTATAAAGTCCAGACAACTCAGGTCTGTTACACATCTAACCACACCTATAAGGAACAGACAACTCAGGTCTGTTACATATCTAACCATAGCTATAAGGTACAGACAACTAAGGTCTGTTACATATCTAACCACAGCTATAAGGAACAGACAACTCAGATCTATTACATATCTAACCACAGCTATAAGGTACAAACAACTCAGGTCTATTACATATCTAACCATAGCTATAAGGTACAAACAACTCAGGTCTGTTACATATCTAACCACAGCTATAAGGTACAGACAACTCAGGTCTGTTACATATCTAACCATAGCTATAATGTACAAACAACTCAGGTCTATTCCACATCTAACCACAGCTAGCTATATATGATGTGATCATATAGAGAATATTTTGAGTTGAAAAACTGGACTTAATCAAGTCTGTTTTTACACACTAATGAAACACCATTATAAAATATATTGCCACCCTTGTGGTAACACACTGATAAAGTACCCAAAGTGTAGAAATGCCACATTGATACTGATTAAACTATTGTGAAGGTAGGAAAATTCCAACCATGTTTTACACTGAAATGTTTAACATCCAGAATGTCCAGATCATAAGTAAAACTGATTGCTGCACTAGATCAACTATTGCAATCAGTTGAGGTGAAATAGTCTCTTAGTGATAATCTGTAAATGTGTGCTTGTTGAAGAATGATACAGGGAAAACTTAGTCTAATAAGGCTTTAACAGATGCAGGTTTCTGATTTGGTATTCTATTTTTAAATTACAATATTCACAGAAAAAGAATATTTTACATTTAGTACAAGAAGATACATTTATCTGTTAATGGTTCCATCACTGACTTACTGTTACCTAGATAACCAATCTTGTAACTGCGAGTCATAAATTACACTGTACCTTTACTGGAAAACTGCCAATCACATCAAATATGATAAAATACAAACAACATCAAGGGTCCTTTTGTCCAAAAATGAACTGGTAACTCAAAATCTGCAATGGATCTACCCAAAGTTCCCACTTTGAACAACTTCAACAGCGCAATATTATTAGCAATGATCACCAACCTGCGTCATAGCACTACACCTGTCTGGGGCTATGAGGAGCAGGTTGCCGTGGTAAGAAGGATACCTGTCCATATAGCCCCTGGGTCATTAGTGTAACACAGGGGCCAGCTGCTGACTCTCCCACAATCTAACCTATCTCTAGTACATGTGACACACACTAATGTACATGACATCTATAAATCCAGGTTGTGGGTGCGGACAACAGTTCACACTCAAACAATGATACAACCAACTTTTTTAAGGCAAAAATGAGCAAACAACAAGATCAATTTTTTCCTGTTATGTAGAAGGTAAACAACTTGGTAGTTGGACCTTACACACTGGTGGATGTTTATAGGCCTATTGTTAATCTTATTACAGATACTTTGATTGGGACAGGGAAAAACACTCCTCTACTCATCCTGACAAGTGGATTTCTCTGTCGGGCCAGTGAAGTTTACAAAACCACTTCTCCATCAGACAAGTGTGAAAAAAGATGATACACTAAATGTAGGCCTTATAGTATGGATACACCAACTGTAGGCCTTATGAATGATAAACAACAAATCTGCAATCATTTTCAATCAGTACATTTCCACAAATAAAAATCGAGTTTCACAAACACCTCTTCCAGGATCCCAAACTTTATTCCCACAAGTTACTTTAGTAAGTGTACTGCAGATGACTTTGTTAACAATTTTATATACAGAGCTTGAGTGTAAGGGACACAACTGTTACAGACTTATAACTGTCCTCATATTCAGTCAGTATTGCTGACAGTATATAGAATTAATTATGTCAGGCGTGCCTAAACTATTATGGTGAATTTTTGTGTATTGTACCGTTAAATATGTGCAGATGGATGCATAAAATAACCCATTACCTAAACATACTTATATGCTGTCTGTATCTGACTATCTGTGTGTTTTAACAGTGATTGACATGCAAATCACATCTGAATTCCTTGATTTCATCAGGTGATGTGTCAGAATTTACCTTCCTTAAAATATCACTCAAATAGATTAAGCAAATTATATAACATATTGATTCAGCCCAGGTCTGATGATAATGTTTACGATACAAAAAATTATAATATGGCTGTTTTCATGCTGAGCCTCAGATTGGCCCTTAAATATAATATTTTATTCTATTGAGTCAATATCTGTCAACATGACTACATGCTAGTAGGTGTGAATACATTATCATTGTGATAGACACAGAAACTTAGCACACCAGCATAGACAGCTTGAGCTACACCTGGGAAAATTTGCCTTTATTTCTCTGATATTTCAATATTTGCCAAAAACATGTCAATAATTACACCGATGTAAATTACATTTAGAAATATACCTATTCTGTTTGCTACCAAGGTATGAAGCCGACATAGTAATGTACAGGGTCTGCGCCACAGGGTACCTAGATAGACATGTTAAGCTGACAGTTATGTATAGGGTCTGTGCCACAGGGTACCTAGATAGACATGTTAAGCTGACATAGTAATGTACAGGGTCTGTGCCACAGGGTACCTAGATAGACATGTTAAGCTGACAGTTATGTACAGGGTCTGTGCCACAGGGTACCTAGATAGACATGTTAAGCTGACAGTTATGTACAGGGTCTGCACCACAGGGTACCTAGATAGACATGATAAGCTGATAGTTATGTACAGGGTCTGCGCCACAGGCTACCTAGATAGACATGTTAAGCTTACACAGTTATGTAGAGGTTCTGTGCCACAGGGTACCTATATAGACATGTTAAGCTGACACAGTTATGGACAGGGTCTGTGCCACAGGGTACCTAGATAGACGTGTTAAGCTGACAGTTATGTACAGGGTCTGCGCCACAGGGTACCTAGATAGACGTGTTAATCTGACACAGTTATGTAGAGAGTCTGTGCAACAGGGTACCTAGATAGACATGTTATGCTGACTCAGTTATTTAAAGGGTCTGTGCCACAGGGTACCTAGATAGGCATGTTAAGCTGACACAGTTATGCAGAGGTTCTGTGCCACAGGGTACCTATATACACATGTTAAGCTGACACAGTTATGGACAGGGTCTGTGCCACAGGGTACCTAGATAGGCATGTTAAGCTGACACAGTTATGGACAGGGTCTGTGCCACAGGGTACCTATATACACATGTTAAGCTGACACAGTTATGGACAGGGTCTGTGCCACAGGGTACCTAGATAGACGTGTTAAGCTGACAGTTATGTACAGGGTCTGTGCCACTGGGTACCTAGATAGACATGTTAAGCTGACACAGTTATGCAGAGGTTCTGTGCCAGAGGGTACCTAGATCGACGTGTTAAGCTGACACAGTTATGTACAGGGTCTGCACCACAGGGTACCTAGATAGACATATTAGTTGACAGTTATGTATAGGGTCTGTGCCACAGGCTACCTAGATAGACATGTTAAGCTTACACAGTTATGTAGAGGTTCTGTGCCACAGGGGACCTATATAGACATTTTAAGCTGACACAGTTATGCAGAGGTTCTGTGCCACAGGGTACCTATATAGACATTTTAAGCTGACACAGTTATGCAGAGGTTCTGTGCCACAGGGTACCTAGATCGACGTGTTAAGCTGACACAGTTATGTAAAGGGTCTGTGCCACAGGGTACCTAGATAGACATGTTAAGCTGACACTGTTATGTACAGGGTCTGCGCCACAGGGTACCTAGATAGGCATGTTAAGCTGACACAATTATGTAGAGGTTCTGTGCAACAGGGTACCTAGATAGACATGTTAAGCTGACACAGTTATGTAGAGGTTCTGTGCAACAGGGTACCTAGATATACATGTTAAGCTGACACAGTTATGTAGAGGTTCTGTGCAACAGAGTACCTAGATAGATATGTTAAGCTGACACAGTTATGTACAGGGTCTGTGCCACAGAGTACCTAGATAAGACATGTTAAGCTGACACAGTTATGTAGAGGGTATGTGCCACAGGGTCAGTGTGAGAACAGCAGACATCTCTGGCAGCAGCGTAGGATGATCAGACGCTGACAGTATATCTTCACTAACATTATTGCTATTATATTGGAAATAACCTCCTACGTCAATTAAAACATCAAAGGGTCCAAAGCTCCGACTGTCGTAGGTCTCCGGAGTAATCCATTTGGACAAAGCTCACCTCTTATTTGTAAAGAGTAATGGTCAATGAAGGAGTCTTATCTAGAGCAGCAGAGCGATATCAACTGAAGAATGTGAGGACATTTCAATTAGGGATCCTTATTAACATGCACAACAAATATAATATCAACAAGAGGCCTATGGGCCTTAACGGTCACCTGACATCTGATTCAAATTAGGACGGTCATCCAGGGGCCAATTCATACTTTTCCTCTGTTGGAGTGACCTTGCTGCATCGTCCATTAATTTTTCCTTGTGAACACAATAACTTAAGTAAATATGAACCGATTTTGATGAAACTTTGTATGCAGCTTTGTATCAATGAGATCTTGGATGAGTTTGAATACCGGACCAATTTGACCATAACTTACATAGTTATTCCCCTTGGTAATTCTATTATTGTTGGACCCTGTGAACACAATAACTGAAATAAATGGGTGTGACTCCAATTTTGACCCAACGGGTCTGTTTTGAACAAACTTGGTAACTGTATGTCTTCTGTTCTTGGTTAAAAGAAACAAGTAAAAGCGTAAATCAATGATTTATTAAATAAGGCACAAAATTTTAATAGCACCTTGTTAGTAGCAAAAATGCNTTCAGCCAAATATCATGACTCTAGGCCTGTCCGTTCTTCAGAAGAAGTTGTTTAAAGGAAAAGTTGACGGACAAGGACGGACGGACGGACGGACGGACGACGGACGCCGCGCCACGGCATAAGCTCACTTGGCACTTCGTGCCAGGTGAGCTAACAAGTAAAAGCGTAAATCAAAGATTTATTAAATAAGGCACAAAATTTTAATAGCACCTTGTTAGTAGCAAAAATGCCTCATGAATGGAAAAAAAGGTGTACCACATGAATTTACATCTATTCTTGTGTAATGTCAATCAACATCACAGGGACAAATAATAATATATTGACAAAGTGCAATAACTCTGCAGGTGACTGTCAAGTAATTACCGGACAAAGTTTCATTGAACTCCGTCAACATTTATTCAAGTTATCGTGTTTACAAGGTCCGATAATCATATTATTACAAAGGGCAATAACTCTGTCAGTTACTGTCAAATAATTCCCATTTTCCAACTCATCCGAGATCTTATTGATATAAGGCCGCATACAACGTTTCATCAAACTTGGTTGATAATTACTTAAGTTATCATGTTCACAAGGTCCAATAATAATATTATTACAAAGGGCAATAACTCTTTAAGTTACTGTTGAATAATTCCTGTTTAGAGTCCGGGATCTTATTGATATATGGCTGCATACAAAGTTTCCTCAAACTCGGTTAACATTTACTCAAGTTATCGTGTTCACAAGGAAAAGTTAACGCACGACGCATGATGCACGATGATGGACAAAAGGCTATCACAATAGGTTACCATGACCTATGGTCAGGTAACCTAGAAATTAATATCACCTGGTTTCAATAATAGCTCTGGAATCTATGGCTATTTTTTGTTTTGTCTTTTATACTGTATAGGAACTGATACAAAGCCTAGAAAAAACAATTACATGATCAGGTGTAGACACAACTGATATCTTGACTACAAACAACAGTTACATTATCAGGTGTGGACACAACAGATACCTTGACTACAAATATAAGTTACATTATCAGGTGTGGAAACAACAAATACCTTGACTACAAACAACAGTTACATTATCAGGTGTAGAAACAACAGATACCTTGACTATAAACATAAGTTACGTTATCAGATGTGGAAACAACAGATACCTTGACTACAAACAACAGTTACATTATCAGGTGTAGAAACAGATACCTTGACTATAAACATAAGTTACGTTATCAGGTGTAGAAACAATAGATACCTTGACTACAAACAACAGTTACATTATCAGATGTGGAAACAACAGATACCTTGCATTCGGTTTCTATTACTGTATACCAACTACCAAATACAGAAACAATAGTAACTTTTGAACATATCATGGTGTAAGAACAACAGGTCTAGAACAATGCTTACTTTATGGTGGGTTTTTTTTATTCATATATAAGAACCTGTAACCCTTGGTCTTTAATATAAGAGAAAAGAGTACCAGGAGAAAACCAACGAAGTCAGGCAGGTGAAGCATACCTTTTTATGTCTGCTTTGTTAGGTATAAAGAACAAGTACTATCAGAACTAGAGACAATGGCTATCTACCGTGGTACCAAAGTTTCTTTAACTGTACATGTACCAGGACTAGAAACAAAGTCTATCGTAATCAATTATTACCGCTGTTCCCAGTAGAAGCGGGAATAATTTGTCTCATGCGGCACGAGCAGCAGAAGGCTGTCACGTGTACTCAGATAGAGGGGTGGTAGAGGTTGTCACGTGTACTCAGATACATGGGTGGTAGAGGCTGTCACGTGTACTCAGATACATGAGTGGTAGAGGCTGTCACGTGTACTCAGATACATTGGTGGTAGAGGCTGTCACGTGTACTCAGATACATGGGTGGTAGAGGTTGTCAGCGTGGTCATTTCTAGTCGCCTACTCGGGATGGACGGTTCATTCCAAACTGGTTTTTACCTACGGGCGATTTTCAAGATATGGAAGGAGAACATTTAGGCTCTGGTATTCAGGACTCCATTTCTATTGAAGTGAAGGAGGCTGTGGTTAGTTCGCAGAACCAAGTCCTGTCGCATTTGGACATGCTTATTTCTAGTGAGCTTGACGCCTTCAAATCTAGGATATCGACTTCTTCCGAGGCACAGATTTCTACGTCCTTTCGGCGAGCTAGCGGCAAAATAAATACTTGCGTTGTGTTGTTATATGCCAGTCGCTCAGTGGAGCGAGACGCTTTGTTTTTATCTATAGCAGGTGAAACAGTTTACAAAGATTGATTGGTGAGAATTTCAACCATTATCCTCCTCAACCGACACTGTTACATTTGACAGTGAAGATTCCAAAACAGAAAAGCTGATCTTCAAAATAGTTTCATTTATTGATCATTACGATGGTATAATCTGTTTTACATAGACAGTTAAGACCAAACCATGGCAGCAGACCTAAGAAGATGATCCTATTGTAAGGTCTGTAACGCTACACAGGACAGCACTGGTCAAGCACTTACCTCTTCCCTAAGGTCATTCGTCATTCACAGGGATAACACCTCGTAAGAATATTGAGATTAGAAATCAATTATGTCAATATCATACCAAGCTATTCCCAATATTAGCTGTGACAACTAAAACCTGCAGGCAGAGCTATACACTGGCTACACACAACCCTGACACATGGTGTCCAGAAGATACCAGTACCACATATAGTTTATATATCATAAACATTGACCATTGGCATGCCTTTTGTTATCATCAGTGTCCAGACCTCAGCCAATGCTAAATCATATTACTTTTGTGCTACTGACGTTTTTGTCCTGTTATCTAACTAGAAATGACAGGAAAATGATGTAGAGTAGTTCCTGCTTCCAGGTGTGATACCACACAGCCATGCAGCCAGGTCCAGCATTGCAACAGTTTTAACCCCTTATTTTTGGCATAGAACCCTTTATTGAAATGTATCCAAACTATTTGTGACACAAAGGTATTTAATGCAGAGGTGACAGTATAACACTCTATGGTTGCCAAATAGGAAAAACTATCACCACCTCAATTAGGGACAGGAGCTCAAACAGCACTAAGCACACCTAACACCAAAGTTATACAAATGCTATGTGTTGTTGTCTAAAATTACAAATAACATACGAAAATTGCTGATGGGCTTTCAGCTGATTTATGGATTTCACTGGAGGGAAACCTGATGAAAAACATTATTGTTGATTTTCCAGAACAAAAAATATAAACTTTTCAGAAATATTACCAGCGATTGTGTCCTGAGAAGAAAGTGCTAGAACAATTAGAAACAATTTTGCACCTGCATAAGCCAATTGTAAGAGGCTGTTATAAATCTTGCATTTAAGAAAAATTGTTTTACTTACTTATGTAGTTCATTGAAATAGCTATAATGTATATACACTAAGAAAATGTTTGTTTAGGTGTATATTGACTGTACACATCAAGGACCAGGTCAATCATTGGACACTATAGGACTGATCCTGTATCTATGCATAGAAGTATCATAGCCCTGGTACAGCTAACAACTTCTATACATATCAAGATATAGGTTATGACTTGTATCAATAGACAAGGGCAAATTTGTAACAATCAAAGATGACTGCCTTGTGGTCATCTTTTTCTGATCAGTCTCAAAATGAAATGTGCACAACTTTTTAAGGTAAAGAGACCAAGATGAAACTACATTTGAAATTTGAGAAAGATCTGTCAGCACTTCTTGATAAATAACAATAACAAACGTAACCAGTTGAAATTCAAACTTCAGGTTTTCTTGTCAAAGCACTCGGTGGTTGTAAACATTTTACTTCAGTCTTGAAGCAGCAAATTATCTACCTGTACATGTATGTATTTGTCAATGGAGACAGTGTAACACGTCATTTTTAATATAATTGCATGGTTTAATGACAAAAGTGAAGATTTGGATAAGAAATTTAACTACCTATGACATGTATGACGCAGGTCTGCGCAGTAATGAGAGAAAAAAACACAACTATCTCGTTAGACAAACATTACTGCTAACAGTTTGCTTGCCTCTAAAATCAATCCCCAGTGACTTAATGGAGGAAAAATAAGAGTTCTGGAGCCGTATTCCTGGACCAACTTGTCGACCATTTGACACATTGATAGCCATCATTGACAAATGGCCATTTCCTTCACACTTCATTATATCTTGACAACAGCACAGGAAGGTAGCTCTCAGCTTCAAAGCATCAGCTCTCTATACACAATTTTAAGACAAATGACAGGCAATTAACAAGTCCATACACAGTTTTTGTACCTGAAGGAAAACATGAAGTTCCATTTTTTTGTCATGTTACAAGATGTGTTGTAAACCTTTACTGATCAAATGCAATGTAAATCCATCAGGTACAAATGTTCGATTAACATAATTTCAACTTTAAATTTTAAACATAATCTCCATACATGTAAATGATCAGTTTTAAATAACAGAATAATCAATCCCAACCTCCGGTTAGGGAGGGATATTTGCATCTCACCCTAGGGTAAAGACAGGGGGGACTCCCCTATCACAACAACTTCATGATGTCACATCAACAACAGCCAATCTTGGAAGACTCCTATTTGCTGGTAATTATGAAATCAACATTTGCATTTCTTGACATTTCCACTTGTATTTGAGGTGGGCAAAAATAATCATTCCCCTCTTTAGGTGTAAGACAGAAAATCTCAACCCTTGATGTAAGGTTCTTTAGATGTCTGGCCCTTGGCAAAGCCTTGGGTTAGAAATTAAATCGTCTTACCCCTTGGATGGGAGATTTTTTGTTTTACCCCAAAATATGGAGGAAGATTCTAGTAGTCCATAGAATTTGGCTTCCCCTACATAAAACATTGTAGGAGATAAGGTCTGGACAAAAAGAAATATCAGAAAGCCATAAAACAACAGGTATTGAAGATAATTAATAAAATTGCTCAGCAATTTATTAAATGTGGTACATGTACACAGGTTAAGTCTTCTTATGTCATTCAAGGAGAAACATAACCATGTTCTACCGTCATCTTAAAACTAAGTTTACTTATATTAACTCATCACAGCCTCATTTTAAGACAAAAAGGACGACTTAAAATTAGACATTCGAAAAATTTCACTCCTGTTTTGAAATCCAACATTTGTACCCACAGGACTAATGACCGACCTTGCACATAACCTATGTTTTGGGACAAACGACTGACCATTGTTTAGGTACATTCCAGCTAAATGCTGATGTACAGTATTTATACACTCAATAACAATATTGAAAACTTAAAGAATCAAATGTTCAAAATCATATCAAGTCATACACAGACAAACATTTAAAACTGCATTAAGTTTCAGCTGACCGCCCCCCTCTCTATCTGTCCATCCCTTCCAACACACACACCAAATGTAAGTAATTTCTCCTAAATTTAAGGTAATTATTAGGACTTATAGTTTAGTAGATCTTCCCTAGCGTCCACACAAATGTTCAACAAAGTAAATAATAATTTCAAGAAAGTTAAAAGTTATGAGTTTGTTTACCATTTTGTTCTTACCAAAGGCAGATCCTCCACCGCTTCTGTCCACACAATCAAGTTAATACACAAATATCTTGCTGACTTAAAGTGATTGATGTAAAAACTATAGTATTGAGAAGTATTGACAATAAACATTGGAGAAGTGTCGGATCCCCCTAACCTCTGCCTGCCATGTTTGAGTCAGTGTTGTGTCATGCCTTGTGTGTTAGCCCTTGATCTGTATATATAATGGAAGGTATTCACCAAAACACTGCTAAATATTCTCCAATGAAGACATTGGCCATTCATGCCAAAAAAGTACCACAAATCTGCTATCAAAGTACAGAGTGCTTTAACCAGTACAAACAGGAACCATAAATACATATCCAAACAGACAGACAAGATAATGCCCTGTTGTGATAAGCTTAACATTGTAATCTGTCTGGTCAACATGAAACTAAAGAAATTTCAACAAGTTTTATACCATGTAATGGTTTAACTTATATTATCTATCTAAATTCCTAATAATCTCATAACATTAGAGACACACATTAATAGACTTCAAAGTGAAAACAAAATCTCCTCACGTGTGTAACAGGTAGATCTCCTCACATGTGTAACAGGTAGATCTCCTCACATGTATAACAGGTAGATCTCCTCATATGTGTAACAGGTCAATCTCCTTCCATGTATAACAGGTAGATCTCCTCATATGTGTAACAGGTAGTCACATGTGTAACAGGTAGATCTCCTCACATGTATAACAGGTAGATCTCCTCATATGTATAACAGGTAGATCTCCTCACATGTATAACAGGTAGATCTCCTCACATGTGTTATAACAGGTAGATCTCCTCACATGTGTTATAACAGGTAGATCTCCTCATATGTATAACAGGTAGATCTCCTAACATGTATAACAGGTAGATCTCCTCACATGTGTTATAACAGGTAGATCTCCTCATATGTATAACAGGTTGATCTCCTCACATGTGTTATAACAGGTAGATCTCCTCACATGTGTAACAGGTAGATCTCCTCATATGTATAACAGGTAGATCTCCTCACATGTATAACAGGTAGATCTCCTCACATGTATAACAGATAGATCTCCTCATATGTATAACAGGTAGATCTCCTCACATGTGTAACAGGTAGATCTCATCACATGTGTAACAGGTAGATCTTCTCACATGTGTAACAGGTAGATCTCCACACATGTGTAACAGGTAGATCTCCACACATGTGTTATAACAGGTAGATCTCCTAACATGTGTAACAGGTAGATCTCCACACATGTGTAACAGGTAGATCTCCTCACATGTGTTACAGGTAGATTTCCTAACATGTGTAACAGGTAGATATCCTAACATGTATAACAGGTAGATATCCTCACATGTGTAACAGGTAGATCTCCTCACATGTGTAACAGGTAGATCTCCTAACATGTATAACAACATGTAAAACAGGTAGATATCCTGACATGTGTAACAGGTAGATCTCCTAACATGTATAACAACATGTAAAACAGGTAGATATCCTCACATGTGTAACAGGTAGATCTCCTCACATGTGTACCAGGTAGATCTCCTAACATGTATAATAGGTAGATCTCTACACATGTGTAACAGGTAGATTTCCTAACATGTATAACAGGTAGATCTCCTCACATGTGTAACAGGTAGATCTCCTAACATGTATAACAACATGTAAAACAGGTAGATAGCCTCACATGTGTAACAGGTAGATCTCCTCACATGTGTAACAGGTAGATATCCTCACATGTGTAACAGGTAGATCTCCTAACATGTGTAACTGGTAGAACTCCTTACGTTTGCAAAATGAAGATCTTTTAAAGGCAAAAAATGAATCCTCATTTAGTTCGCACATGACTCACAATGGTCAGTATTATATTATTAATTATTTCAAGGTCATGGCACTTATATGCAAGCCAAACTGTAAACAAAAGCTTTGATCTATAGTTTACATCAGATTAAGACTTCCTAGGATCTATAGTTTACATAAGACTAAGACTTCCTGAGATCTATAGTTTACATAAGACTAAGACTTCCTGAGATCTATAGTTTACATAAGATTAAGACTTCCTATGCTCTACAGTTTACATAAGACTAGAACTTCATATGATCTACAGTTTACATAAGAATAAGACTTCCTATGATCTACAGTTTACATCAGATTAAGACTTACTATGGACTACAGTTTACATTAAGATTAAGACTTCCTATGATCTACAGTTTATATAAGACTAAGACTTCCCATGATCTACAGTTTACATAAGACTAGAACTTCATATGATCTACAGTTTACATAAGAATAAGACTTCCTATGATCTACAGTTTACATCAGATTAAGACTTACTATGGACTACAGTTTACATTAAGATTAAGACTTCCTATGATCTACAGTTTACATAAGACTAAGACTTCCTATGATCTACAGTTTACGTAAGATTAAGACTTCTTATGATCTTTAGTTAACATAAGATTAAGATTTCCTAAAATCCTTCCTTTGATTTATAGTTGTTGGTGGGGTTTTTATAGGAAACCACTACAATGATACCTCACTGACACATTTAAATATTTGCAATAAATTCTCAGTTCACTGTAAATCCACCAATGCCAATTAAATATCAAAACTATCCTTGGCCAAAAAATGTGATTGGTATTGACTTCACCTGTGTGACAAAAAGGTGACATACCATTCATGTACCTGCAAATCCAGTTTCTTTACATGTCAATCTTCCATCTCATTGATATTCAGGTGTATTCATTAATTAGATCATGACAAAAACCAGCCTTATAATTATACCCAGCTCACTGCTTTAATACTGAGCTCAGATTAATTAGCTTTAAACATCTCGCATGTCACTAACTCAAGTCAGACTTTGTTATCTGGGCCCTGAAACAGGATATTGGCAAAGTCTGATTACTGTCCTTTACCAGTGGTACCACCCAATCCTTTACCAGTGGTACCACCCAATCCTTTACCAGTGGTACCACCCAATCCTTTACCAGTGGTACCACCCAATACTTTACCAGTGGTACCACCCAATCCTTTATCCTTTACCAGTGGTACCACCCAATCCTTTACCAGTGGTACCACCAAATCCCCCCTTTTCCTATTACAAATCTTCAGAGTAGAAGCATATGTCTGGCAATGAGTCTCCCAATTCCCTTGATTTTATATATGGATTTTCCAAGTGACAAGCACATGTGAATGGGATAGTATTCTGATAACAATCATTATTATTTTGTGTTGAAAAAAATCCTAAATAGCAAGTCAAAAGTCAATGCCCTGGACAAACAGTGGAGGCCTAAGGGATACCTAACAGTCATTACCCAGGTCTGACAGTGGATGCCTAGGGAATATCTAATAGTCATTACCCAGGACTGACAGTGGAGGCCTAGGGAATATATAACAGTCATCAACCAGGACTGACAGTGGAGGCCTAGGGGATACCTAACAGTAATCACTCAGGACTGACAGTGGAGGCCTAGGGGATACCTAACAGTCATCACCCAGGACTGACAATGGAGGCCTAGGGAATATCTAACAGTCAACTCCTAGGACTGACAGTGGAGGCCTAGGGAATATCTAACAGTCATCACCCAGGACTGACAGTGGAGGCCTAGGGGATACCTAAAAGTCAACTCCTAGGACTGACAGTGGAGGCCTAGGGGATACCTAACAGTCATCACCCAGGACTGACAGTGGAACCCTAGGGGATACCTAAAAGTCAACTCCTAGGACTGACAGTGGAGGCCTAGGGGATATCTAACAGTCATTACCAAGGACTGACAGTGGATGCCTAGGGGATACCTAACATTCATCACCCAGGACTGACAGTGGAGGCCTAGGGGATACCATAACAGTCATCACCCAGGACTCACAGTGGAGGCCTAGGGGATACCTAACAGTCATTACCCAGGACTGACAGTGGAGGCCTAGGGGATACCTAACAGTCATCACTCAGGACTGACAGTGGAGGCCTAGGGAATATCTAACAGTCATCACTCAGGACTGACAGTGGAGGCCTAGCAGATACCTAACAGTCATCACTCAGGACTGACAGTGGAGGCCTACGGGATACCATAACAGTCATTACCAAGGACTGACAGTGGATGCCTAGGGGATACCTAACAGTCATTACCCAGGACTGACAGTGGAGGCCTAGCGGATACCTAACAGTCATCACCCAGGACTGACAGTGGTGGCTTTGGAGATAGCATAATAATCATCATTCAGGACAGTCTTCTCTAAGAACTGACAACAGTCATCACAAAGGACTTACAACAGTCTTGTCTTAGGAATGAAAACAGCCATCACCCACATGTTTTGGGATTCAAATAATAATAAGTTTTAATTGGACCCTAAAGATACTTTTTGTTTCAATCATTATTCTGTTGTCTTGTTTTCATTTGAACACAGCCAGGAGTGTGTATACATTCAACATAAGTTTCATATCAAAATTAGTAACATGGAAATTAATAACAGAAGAAATAACCCAAATTATTGTTATCAAATGCATAGGTTATTATCAGACATTATTTGGGGGGTTTTCATGAAAAAGAATCTAACACAGAGAGACATTTTTATTGTAGATTATACAACTTCTACAATATCCCCACTACATGCCCCATATAATACCCCTAGGCGACACGAATGCAAATTTAGATTGTTTATGGCGACAGCATTACTGGACATTTTTTGTTTTTGACTTGTGTGAAACAGTTACAGGGTGTGTATGTATTATTAGACAGGGGCGGCAAACATATATATCACATACATACAACACCTGTACAACACGCCACAGATCTGGTTCATGCACAACAGGTCTGTATTTACATCTAAGTTAAGTTATGTCTACTGCCATCAATTATTCAAATGTCCAATACCAGTCCATCATTTGGTTCTGATTATACTTACCACAAAGCCATTCCTTCTATAACTTGTACAGCCAAGTATTCATTCTTAATGACTAAAAGGAAGTTTCTATATAGTTTTCTTTTTATTGACAAAAAATCTTCATAAAAATACACAGTGAAAAAACATCTTAACATCATAATGTACGGTGAGAAACACTTCAGTATCCCTTATTATATATTGCAGTTATATTGCCATTGTATACCAGTGTGGTGGTTGAACATTTCACATCATTCAGTGATTCCCATTACACCCATTGTATACCAGTGTGGTGGTTTTATAATTTACAACATTCAGTGATTCCCATTACACCCTTTGTATACCACTGTGGTGGTTTTATAATTTACATCATTCAGTGATTCCCATTACACCCTTTGTATACCAGTGTGGTGGTTGCATAATTTACATCATTCAGTGATTCATGCATAAAAATCTCAGGGGAAAATATGATATATCGCTCAAATTTGTGAAAAGAAAATAACTCATCTGACTGGAAAATAGCCTGATACACAAGTTGCTATGGTAACAATAATACTGGATGAGTAATCTGAAAGCAGAATCAATAGCACTTTTAAGAACATTGTATTCTCAAGACAGGAGGTGTACAGATGCTTGTCTTCCACACAAATTGTTAAAAAATACTAAACCACAAATGTCAAATTGAAACAGGGAACTCAGAACATTTACAGTACATTCACAGTAAGTAGCTCTCATTCACTCTCCAAGTGTAGTGACAGGAGATATTAGATCAGGTTATACTGCTACCTCAAATATCACCTAGTGAAATTCAATTTAGTAATAAACTAATCACACATTACTGTTCATTGAAAACACATTTCTGAGTTATTCACTGATCCAATTGGTTTTTCATTTAAAGCGACAGAAGTGTGACGAGCAAAAATATTTTTTTCATATTTCATTGTTGAGCAGACCATCTCAGTGATTGTAAGGATCAGCAACAGAGGAATGCAGCAGTATAAAGGTACCTGTGGATACTGGAGGTATTGATCAAACAATGGCAGCACAAGGCTTCAAATGGCCACTCCTGTCACTCAAAACTACCGACATTTCATAGAGATTCCCTGTACAAACCTCCAGTAACAACTACTACCAGCCATCTCCTATCGATTCAGTCAGACTCCATCACAGTACTCACTTTTTATAACATGTATATCTTATTTTCTTGCCAAAATTGTTCATCTATGTACTTAATCAAAAACACAAATATTGGAGTTCAGCTTCCATAAGAACCATAGGGACGTTGTAAAGTCACCAGGGATCTGTTCTGGTGACTACATCAGCTCCATATACAAATTCAATTATCAATGAATATTTTGTTCATGCATAAATGTAATAGATATTTGGTAATTGCAATTCCTTGCTGTTGAAACACTTGGCAACTTTGGAACAAAGCTTTATATCTTTATCTAATGGCCACAATAATTGTTTGATAAAAAAAATCAAAATAACTGCAGCTGTGAAGGTCATCTAATATTGTTATTATCGTGTGTTTAATGTTATCCACTACAACATACAAAGAATGATCAACAATATCTGCCATGTTGGTTTTGTGGACATACAATGATGAGGCATGGAGGCACGGTAGTCTAGTGGTAGGGCGCCGGGCTCTTGACAGAAGCGTTGCGGGTTCGAGGCACGGCACTGTGTTGTATCCTTGAGCAAGATACTTTACTCCACTTGTTCCAGTCTACTCAGCTGTAAATGAGTATGTGGTTGGGCAGCGCTAGAACTGTTGAATGCTAGCTGTTAGCGCCAAAATGGCAGCTCCGGCTGTATGCTCCCCAGGGAGTTGAGAAAGATATTGGATAGTTGCAAACGCCCTATAACCACAGATAATAATTTGTGAACCGCTTCGAGACGACCTACGGACAAGGTTGTGATAAAGCGGTATATAAGAACCTCAAATTATTATTATTATGAGTTCTATTTACATTTTTGATTTTGTAGGTCGTCCACATACAGTGTTTTTTCATCATTAACATTTTCAAACCTTTCTGACATCTTCCTATAAAATCACTTTTAATGGCTTGGCTACAACCATAAACATATCAACTTTGCAGTCTTGTACCAATTTTTTAGGTATGACAATACTTCAATAATTTCCATTATGAACAAGTTTGATACCATAAACATATCAACTGTGTAGTCTTGGTACCATTTATATACCATTAACCATTCCAAGACTGGCCCTGTTAAAGATGACACACACTAGTTGGTGACCTTTATTGTCCCTGACTGGCCCTGTTAAAGATGACACACACTAGTTGGTGACCTTTACTGTCCCTGACTGGTACTGTCACAGGTGACACACACTAGTTGGTAACCTTTACTGTCCCTGACTGGTACTGTTACAGGTGACACACACTAGTTGGTGACATTTACTGTCCCTGACTGGTACTATTACAGGTGACACACACTAGTTGGTGACCTTTACTTCCCTGACTGGCCCTGTCACAGGGGACACACACTAGTTGGCGACCTTTACTGTCCCTGACTAGTACTGTCACAGGTGACACACACTAGTTGGTGACCTATACTGTCCCTGACTGGTACTTTTACAGTTGACACACACTAGTTGGTGACCTTTACTGTCCCTGACAGGTACTGTCACAGGTGACACACACTAGTTGGTGAACTTTACTGTCCCTGACTGGTACTGTCACAGGTGACACACACTAGTTGGTGACCTTAACTGTCCCTGCCTGGTACTGTCACAGGTGACACACACTAGTTGGTGACCTTTACTGTCCCTCACTGGTACTTTTACAGTTGACACACACTAGTTGGTGACCTTTTCTGTCCCTGACTGGTACTGTCACAGGTGACACCCACTAGTTGGTGACCTTTACTGTCCCTGACTTGTACTGTCACAGGTGACACACACTAGTTGGTGACATTTACTGTCCCTGACTGGTACTATTACAGGTGACACACACTAGTTGGTGACCTTTACTTCCCTGACTGGCCCTGTCACAGGTGACACACACTAGTTGGTGACCTTGACTGTCCCTGACCGGCCCTGTCACAGGTGACACACACTGTTTAGTGACACCCTCTGACCAGTCCTGTCACAATCTTGTCTTCGGGCTTCCAGCACACATAGTTGTTTTACACAGATTTACCTTCAGATAAGTTTGAGTAAACTTTCCAATAAGAACATGTCTTCAGGGACTTAACAAATCTATTGTGATAATTCATCACCTGTTGCTATCTGATTTGCACACCACATACACAAGGATTTTATCACTAGTCGAAATACCTGTAGGAGTCTGCCTCAAGAAAAATACCAATGATTTCAACAAGTAATTACTAGAAATCAAAGAAGAGCATGAGGTCATGCTAATTTTGACAGGAAAAAATTGTAATGATAATAAAGTAGTTGAAAGGCACACTCACTAAGATTTCTATGTGACTTTTCAATCCTGACTGACTTCAATACATACCTGATTAACATCTTCTGTACCTCCACTTTGAGCATTTTGGTCATTTTCTACTGATGTGTTAGGATAATTTCCTACTGACATTCCAACTTCTTCTCTCTTTTCTGAACCTTGCAAAACATTTCCAGTCACTTCCACTTTTTCTATCTCATTAGTGACAGATATTCCAGTTCCATCCTCCTTTTGATTCTCCTCCAAAGCTATCCCTGTTACCTCCCCATCTTCAGCTTTACTTATTGCTTTCTCTGCAGGTTGCTGCCCTTGTTGGGGAGAAGTTTCTAAGGATCTGGAGCCGGCATCACCACCCTCCTTATCTACCTCCTCTGTTATATTTTCTGGCTTTGTTTCAGCCTGTTTAGTTGCTGCTTCCAGAGCAGCATTGTTACTTTTTGTTTGGTCATTTAACTGTTTAGCCTGCACACCTGGTGTACTTGACTGTACAGGAGGCTGGACAGTCTCTCCTTCCTGCTGCACTGCACAGTATTTCCCTGTCTGCTCTTGAAGCTCATTGTCCTTTTCCCCACCAACCAAACTAAACTTTCGCAATTTATTACCCATTGTAAAATCTAACTAATAGAAATTGTTAAAAAATATTTTTTAAAATATATATCCGCAGTACAATGAATTTCACACAATATCAATATCTGTGACCCATCTAAGCATTCTCAGCTGGATATTTAGCTGATAGTGACATTTACAATCCAAGACCTATAACTGAAGAATGTATATATAACTGTCATGTGTACACCACAACACGATACAGGTCCTATAGTGATCCTACTGCAATAAATCCCTCATTAATCCTCACAAAGTGATAGCCTCAAATGCTCCGCCTAATTGACACATTAAAGCAACATGTGCTTAGACCTTGCTTGCTGAGTTGCCTGTTACTGCAGCTTAATGCTGTTCTAGTCACTGATCCCTCCAGTCAATACTCATTCCACATATGCATGCGATGGGAGCTGTTCTTACACCAACCGCAACGGTTCAGTCGTCAAATCAAACAACTCCTTCTTTTATCAATATTTTTGATGTCCATTACACACCAGAAGGACACCTGCAGGTCACCAGGATGCTTGTCGTTGGTATGCCGTAATGTTATTACATCAGATGAAGCTTTCTGACTGATCACAACTTTCCATTAATATGGTCGCTTCACTTAATGTTGAATCTATATAAAATCTATCACTCTAGAATTTCCAAGGAAATGTAAATATCTGTAAATGGATACAGTTTACAGTCCGTCTATATTCTCATTCATCTGCCATACAGCATCTATAAATCCAGAAAGGTATGGAGTTCACAGGTGATAGACATGAAATATGAATTATTACAGGAACAGCTGTGAAAGTACCAGCAATGATATGTCCATAGCTGTCAACACTGACACTACCTGGTAATTACAATAATCCCTGACTTACTGTACAGTCATGGAAACTAACTGTGTTAAAACCACACAGCATGAATATATGTGTATACACGCTTGCATGCTTTGCTGAGCTATGCTGACAAGATTTGCTGATTTAATTTCCCTGACTTTGTCCTTGTACATGGATGTCACATCCTACTGGGTAATCATAAATCAAAGGTTTGTCTGCTGAGGAGCCTGATACCACATCCAGCTCCCCTTATAGCTTCTGTTTACATGTACTTCCTCCCTGTAAGGTTGACAAGATGGTCTCTGTATTTTATGGCTGTAGCTAGACTGTCATTAGCTATTCACACAACAATAAGGTAGCTTGCCTAAGTGTGATGGGAGAAATGAATTGGTGGCAAGATGATCAGACGATGTACCTTCACCCATATGTCCAGCACAATGCCACTGTTATTTACATAGGTCTATGTGCTATGAAACCATAGCCTCAAGTTGTGTGTGACAATGACTGGGCATGGCTGTTTAATGGAAGGCTGGCCTGACATCAGCCAGCTGGGATACATGTCTCATTACAGAGTGGTCAGCTATATATATATATATATATATATATACAAAGCTCCTCTAGGGACACCACAGCCAGCTAACACACAAAACTCACATATAGTGATCAATGAACCTCTAAGGTGTAACTTAGATATCAAAAATATACAAAAGTGTAACCCTGGGGCACTTCTTGGTAAATGTCGATTTCATCACTGAATGCATATTGTCAAACAAGTTTGTATGGTCTATACAAGTTTTATGTAAAACATACAGGTATGTTGGGTTTTAATTGTATACACGAAAACACAGTCGCCTTGTAACTTCACTTGAGGGGGAGTTTGATTCCCTTTAGCACCATTGGTAAAGCTGTCACTGATTCTCAATGGAAGCACATGCACACTACTCTCTTGGTGTACACATGAAAGACTTAAACATAAACAACAAGTCCTGCAGTCTACACATGTAGCACAAGGAGTCTGATATATCATTAAAATGAAACCACATCTACAACATTTCTTCATGCCATTACCTGCAAAAATGCAGCTACATTGTATATAATATGTCAAAGTTAAAGGCTATGGAGAACCATGTAGAGTTTCCATATCAATATGTTATCTTTACTTGCTAGACAGGAATTAAATCACCAATGTTGACCAATTTTAAAGTCTAAATGATATTAAAAAACACCAAAACTGGATATCCTCGTTCTTTATACGTCTGCCTCAATTTATTGCCAAAACCCCTTTATAATGCCAATATTTCTTTGAAACAAATGGTGGCAATATAACAAGGTTTTGCTGTACCTTAAAATGGAGTACATTTAGAAAGAATAGTTGAGCAGACAACATGAAATAGTCAACAGCCTATTGATGGTGGTGAGCGATCTGACACTGCACATGCAAACTTGCACAAAAATTTAAACCAAGTCCAATAAAGGTGTTTTTGGCACCTGAATATGAAAATATGGTGCAGAACATTGCTAACACTCCATATTAATACTTCAACCTTATAATAGACAACTGACTATTAATGGTGGTGAAGCAACACTTCACAAAACAAGAGGCCCATGGGCCTTAACGGTCACCTGAGTCTACAGTATTTATTTTTGTTGTTGAAATATGTACCAATTTGAGTAAAAAATAGTATAATGTTAACTTAACTTTGTCAGGACCATGAGCTGATCATTCCTAGACCAATTTTAAGTGAGATCGGCCTATTAGAACTTAGTAGCAAAATAGCGGCCATGGCAGCCAAATTGTATTTCTGATTGACCCGAAAAATAACAACACTTTGTCAGGACCATGAGGCGATCATTCCTACCAACTTTCAGTTCAATCGGCCCAGCAGAACTTGACTTTAAGTTTGAAATGTAAAATGTTAACGGACGACGGACGACGGACGACGACGGACGAAAACGGATAGCAATAGGTCACTTGAGCTAAAGCTCAGGTGACCTAAAAACTTGCCCAAAAAATTTAACCTCAGGCCTTAGGCGAGCTAAAAACGTATCAATATTAATTATTCTTTGCATCATAAGGTCAATATTGTTAATAGATTTAGACCCAAAACTAGCTACTTGAGGTGGTTTGACCTGTCCCAGGCTGTAGGAAGTAGCTGGTCTGACCTGTCCCAGGCTGTAGGAAGTAGCTGGTCTGACCTGTCCCAGGCTGTTGTACACAGCTTGTCAGGATCTGAATTTTTGACCCATACTGAAGTACTCCACTTTATTATTATACTGATAATATTTAAAATTAGCTTACATAATACTGAAGTTGCTCTATACATAGACAAATTATCATCAGCAACTGTCAGTGGGGCTGCTTCAAGTTGGAAACTATAAACAATGGTTTGACTATATCTATGTTGTGTAAGCCTATAAATATTTATGACTCCGAAATAATGACCTTACCACCATATTAGTATTGGTCAAACACCAGAATAAATAGTGGGGTCAAGTTATCCAGTCTGATCATGCTCAATTACAACATCAGATCCTGGATGGAGTAGGATAACGAAATGGTAAAACGGTAACTTCTAACGAGTACATTCTAGTTACATCACCAAGTTTGTTAGAGCTAGCCATCTTATTTCATTCCTGGATTCACAGGAAATAATCTTTTCAAATTTTCATCTTTTGAATGACGGTTTTGCAGCACAGAAATTAGAACCTGCACACAGAGGAGCCTACTGATATAGAGGAAATGTTTGCAGATTTAAACAGGTGTTCTTATTATGGTAGTGTATATTAAACAGGAGAGGACAACTACATGGCCAGACTGGGATTCCAACCTTACGGTGTTGCCTGCTGACCTCAAAATATTATTTCTATGAGATAAAGTCTGCAGATTGCTCCCTTCATAAAATTGCCCACAGGTTAACTGCTACAGTATATCATAGGCAATGAATACCAGATAAACATATCATCGGATTTTCTCCTCACCTTTCTAACGTTTCCGATGTGGGTACATGTAGCTCTCACCTGTATTTACCTGGATATGTAAACCTGTTGATAAATGATGCATTTCATACAGATCTATTTGTGAGATGTTTCACGTTCTATATCTCCTGATTTCAACAGTAATTGTGACTCCTAGTAATCAGCATGACATCAAGACTGCCATTCATTATTCTGATTTATTACATACTTACTAATAAATACAGGGTTTTTGTATATGCGATATGACACAATTGCTCTAACCCATATCAGCCCTAGCCGTATCACACCCCAAAACCTGCATCAGCCCCCGCCGTATCACACCCCGAAACCCGCATCAGCCCGCAAAACCCATATCATACCCCTTTTGGGAAAAAAAATGTTTTTCAATATTTCAAAAATAAAAATAAATCATAAGATAGTAGTTTTTATTAGTAAGTATGTAATAAACAGAATAAAACACGCCTTTTTCCATATCACACCCAGTATCAACCCTTGACCAATATCAGCCCCCTGGCCTTCAGCCCTTAGGCTGATATTGCAGTCTCGGGTTGATACTGGGTGTGATATGGAAAAAGGCGTGTATTATTCTCTTTGTCACTAAGACAATATACAGGTAATACGTATACAATGCCAAGAATATGAGCCAATTTTTCATGAATAATTTCAATGACCAAGTCTTGAGAATTTCAATAATTTTGTTTTGGTTTTGTTTTCAATTAGAGATGTATATGATCTTTCATTTGAAAGATTTCATATAGCCTGTACTGTTAGTAGTTTTATGTAAACATTTCATCACATTGCTCGTTTCTTCAATGTTGTTAGCGTACAGTCAGTGGACATGAATTTAAAGTACTAGGTTGCTTATAGCGATCAATCCAGTCCAGTTCACCTATATTCCTCCATCCTTCATCTAGGTCTTCACACCCCTAACACACTGTTTATAACCCTTAACAACCGTTGGTTACAGGCTTCACTGTAACCGAAGCAGAGGAATGCATGGCCAAAACAGCATTCGAACCTATAACCACTTACTCTAGATAGATGATTTACTAACCAATGGAGCTATCTGGTCGCCGGTAATTGACCCATTCTAGTTCCACTACACACATTACAATCCTTGGATGGATGAGTTTTCATATTGGAACAGGAGTTCTCTTAATGGTTAGTGTGTATACATAACACAAGGGGAAGCTTAGGATTGGAACATCTCTAAGAAAACCTTCCTACATGTTTTTCCTTATAGGATTTTGTATCTGAAGAAAAAGATATCTTACTACTGGTAATCATGCATAGATCCCCTAAATCAATATCTTGGTCAGTCGATTCTATTAAAAAGGACAATCACAACCCGATATATATAATTAGTCAATGCTGTACATATACATGATACACTGATAGGTCACACAGTATGCGATAAACAAAACAGATATACAAGACGTTTGTGGCTGTGATATACATAATCGGATATTCATCATCTAGCATGACTGATGAACAAAGACCTGAACATCTTAACAAACAATACATCTACACAGGTAATATGTGTGGGATCATCATACCTACACAGGTAATATGTGTGGGATCATCATACCTACACAGGTAATATGTGTGGGATCATCATACCTACACAGGTAATATGTGTGGGATCATCATACCTACACAGGTAATATGTGTGGGATCATCATACCTACACAGGTAATATGTGTGGGATCATCATACCTACACAGGTAATATGTGTGGGATCATCATACCTACACAGGTAATATGTGTGGGATCATCATACCTACACAGGTAATATGTGTGGGATCATCATACCTACACAGGTAATATGTGTGGGATCATCATACCTACACAGGTAATATGTGTGGGATCATCATACCTACACAGGTAATATGTGTGGGATCATCATACCTACACAGGTAATATGTGTGGGATCATCATACCTACACAGGTAATATGTGTGGGATCATCATACCTACACAGGTAATATGTGTGGGATCATCATACCTACACAGGTAATATGTGTGGGATCATCATACCTACACAGGTAATATGTGTGGGATCATCATACCTACACAGGTAATATGTGTGGGATCATCATACCTACACAGGTAATATGTGTGGGATCATCATACCTACACAGGTAATATGTGTGGGATCATCATACCTACACAGGTAATATGTGTGGGATCATCATACCTACACAGGTAATATGTGTGGGATCATCATACCTACACAGGTAATATGTGTGGGATCATCATACCTACACAGGTAATATGTGTGGGATCATCATACCTACACAGGTAATATGTGTGGGATCATCATACCTACACAGGTAATATGTGTGGGATCATCATACCTACACAGGTAATATGTGTGGGATCATCATACCTACACAGGTAATATGTGTGGGATCATCATACCTACACAGGTAATATGTGTGGGATCATCATACCTACACAGGTAATATGTGTGGGATCATCATACCTACACAGGTAATATGTGTGGGATCATCATACCTACACAGGTAATATGTGTGGGATCATCATACCTACACAGGTAATATGTGTGGGATCATCATACCTACACAGGTAATATGTGTGGGATCATCATACCTACACAGGTAATATGTGTGGGATCATCATACCTACACAGGTAATATGTGTGGGATCATCATACCTACACAGGTAATATGTGTGGGATCATCATACCTACACAGGTAATATGTGTGGGATCATCATACCTACACAGGTAATATGTGTGGGATCATCATACCTACACAGGTAATATGTGTGGGATCATCATACCTACACAGGTAATATGTGTGGGATCATCATACCTACACAGGTAATATGTGTGGGATCATCATACCTACACAGGTAATATGTGTGGGATCATCATACCTACACAGGTAATATGTGTGGGATCATCATACCTACACAGGTAATATGTGTGGGATCATCATACCTACACAGGTAATATGTGTGGGATCATCATACCTACACAGGTAATATGTGTGGGATCATCATACCTACACAGGTAATATGTGTGGGATCATCATACCTACACAGGTAATATGTGTGGGATCATCATACCTACACAGGTAATATGTGTGGGATCATCATACCTACACAGGTAATATGTGTGGGATCATCATACCTACACAGGTAATATGTGTGGGATCATCATACCTACACAGGTAATATGTGTGGGATCATCATACCTACACAGGTAATATGTGTGGGATCATCATACCTACACAGGTAATATGTGTGGGATCATCATACCTACACAGGTAATATGTGTGGGATCATCATACCTACACAGGTAATATGTGTGGGATCATCATACCTACACAGGTAATATGTGTGGGATCATCATACCTACACAGGTAATATGTGTGGGATCATCATACCTACACAGGTAATATGTGTGGGATCATCATACCTACACAGGTAATATGTGTGGGATCATCATACCTACACAGGTAATATGTGTGGGATCATCATACCTACACAGGTAATATGTGTGGGATCATCATACCTACACAGGTAATATGTGTGGGATCATCATACCTACACAGGTAATATGTGTGGGATCATCATACCTACACAGGTAATATGTGTGGGATCATCATACCTACACAGGTAATATGTGTGGGATCATCATACCTACACAGGTAATATGTGTGGGATCATCATACCTACACAGGTAATATGTGTGGGATCATCATACCTACACAGGTAATATGTGTGGGATCATCATACCTACACAGGTAATATGTGTGGGATCATCATACCTACACAGGTAATATGTGTGGGATCATCATACCTACACAGGTAATATGTGTGGGATCATCATACCTACACAGGTAATATGTGTGGGATCATCATACCTACACAGGTAATATGTGTGGGATCATCATACCTACACAGGTAATATGTGTGGGATCATCATACCTACACAGGTAATATGTGTGGGATCATCATACCTACACAGGTAATATGTGTGGGATCATCATACCTACACAGGTAATATGTGTGGGATCATCATACCTACACAGGTAATATGTGTGGGATCATCATACCTACACAGGTAATATGTGTGGGATCATCATACCTACACAGGTAATATGTGTGGGATCATCATACCTACACAGGTAATATGTGTGGGATCATCATACCTACACAGGTAATATGTGTGGGATCATCATACCTACACAGGTAATATGTGTGGGATCATCATACCTACACAGGTAATATGTGTGGGATCATCATACCTACACAGGTAATATGTGTGGGATCATCATACCTACACAGGTAATATGTGTGGGATCATCATACCTACACAGGTAATATGTGTGGGATCATCATACCTACACAGGTAATATGTGTGGGATCATCATACCTACACAGGTAATATGTGTGGGATCATCATACCTACACAGGTAATATGTGTGGGATCATCATACCTACACAGGTAATATGTGTGGGATCATCATACCTACACAGGTAATATGTGTGGGATCATCATACCTACACAGGTAATATGTGTGGGATCATCATACCTACACAGGTAATATGTGTGGGATCATCATACCTACACAGGTAATATGTGTGGGATCATCATACCTACACAGGTAATATGTGTGGGATCATCATACCTACACAGGTAATATGTGTGGGATCATCATACCTACACAGGTAATATGTGTGGGATCATCATACCTACACAGGTAATATGTGTGGGATCATCATACCTACACAGGTAATATGTGTGGGATCATCATACCTACACAGGTAATATGTGTGGGATCATCATACCTACACAGGTAATATGTGTGGGATCATCATATGTACACATGTAATATGTGTGGGATCATCATACGTACACAGGTAATATGTGTGGGATCATCATATGTACACAGGTAATGTGTGGGATCATCATACCTACACAGGTAATATGTGTAGGATCATCATACGTACACTACGTACACAGGTGTGGGATCATCATACCTCCACAGGTAATATATGTGGGATCATCATACCTACACATGAGGCAGGTTATACAGTAACAGAGATGAACACTTGAGACAGGTTCTACAGTAACAGAGATGAACACTTGAGACAGGTTCTACAGTAACAGAGATGAATACTTGAGACAGGTTCTACAGTAACAGAGATGAATACTTGAGACAGGTTCTACAGTAACAGAGATGAA
>NW_018404548.1:144329-158306 GCF_002113885.1 Mizuhopecten yessoensis
TACACAGGTAATATGTGTGGGATCATCATACCTACACAGGTAATATGTGTGGGATCATCATACCTACACAGGTAATATGTGTGGGATCATCACACCTACACAGGTAATATGTGTGGGATCATCATACGTACACAGGTAATATATGTGGGATCATCATACCTACACAGGTAATATGTGTATGATCATCATACGTACACTATGTACACAGGTGTGGGATCATCACAACTCCACAGGTAATATATGTTGGATTATCATACCTACACATGAGGCAGGTTATACAGTAACAGAGATGAACACTTGAGATAGGTTCTACAGTAACAGAGATGAATACTTGAGACAGGTTCTACAGTAACAGAGATGAACACTTGACACAGGTTATACAGTAACAGAGATGAACACTTGACACAGGTTATACAGTAACAGAGATGAACACTCGACACAGGTTCTACAGTAACAGAGATGAACACTCGACACAGGTTCTACAGTAACAGAGATGAACACTCGAGACAGGTTATACAGTAACAGAGATGAACACTTGAGACAGGTTCTACAGTAACAGAGATGAACACTTGAGACAGGTTATACAGTAACAGAGATGAACACTTGAGACAGGTTCTACAGTAACAGAGATGAACACTTGAGACAGGTTATACAGTAACAGAGATGAACACTTGAGACAGGTTCTACAGTAACAGAGATGAACACTTGAGACAGGTTATACAGTAACAGAGATGAACACTTGAGACAGGTTCTACAGTAACAGAGATGAACACTTGAGACAGGTTATACAGTAACAGAGATGAACACTTGAGACAGGTTATACAGTAACAGAGATGAACACTTGAGACAGGTTCTACAGTAACAGAGATGAACACTCGACACAGGTTCTACAGTAACAGTGATGAACACTTGAGACAGGTTATACAGTTACAGAGATGAACACTTGAGACAGGTTCTACAGTAACAGAGATGAACACTTGAGACAATATACTTTCACTTGGTAGATATAAAATACTCTCCCAACCAAAGGGTGACATTGTAGGAAGCTGGATGTGGTACATATTATGCTTGGCTAGGTACAAATAGCTATCAGGAAACCGTTCCGTGACCAGTATAAATAAAGGACATTACTTCTGCATGCAATGAAAGACGTTTAAAATCCATATACAGTCGTGCACATAATTAGAATGTATGGCACTGATTATTGAGGAATGGCAGGGACACTGAAAGGATAATGATACATGCAAATACAATGCCCCTAATTACAATGGCAAGTCAGAGATTGATAACAACTTATTGCAAGCTTAAGGAGAGATGGACATGGAAAAGTCTCAGTTGGACAAACAATTTTATGTCCAAGAGGAACAATCCAGGCAAAGTCTAGGAGAGACAAACAAGGAATAGCCTCAACAGGCAAACAATCGTGCCTCCGGGAGTAACACCTATCAGGATAAACAAAGGAATAGCCTAGGATGACAAGTAAAGGCTAATCTTAGAGAGACAAACATTGGAACATCCAAGATGGACAAACTAGGGCATGTTTAAGAGAGACAAACCGTGGAAATTTCTAAGGACAAGGCTATCTGTCTTAAGGATTGAGAGACAATTGCAAGTCAAAGAGGACAAACGAAGAAAAATCTAACAGAACAAACAAGAGCTAGTCAATGACAAACCTGGAAAAGACAAAAAGTGACAAATCAGAGCAAGCAGCCATAGGGACATGTCCTAAAAATAGCACAGGGATATGTCACACAACAGATACAGGGACATGTCACACAACAGACACAGGGACATGTCACACAAAAGACACAGGGACATGCCACCCACCAGACACAGGGACGTGTCACACAACAGACACAGGGACATGTCACACAACAGACATAGGGACATGTCACAAAACAGACACAGGGACATGTCACACAACAGACACAGAGACATGTCACACAACAGACACAGGGACATGTCACTCAACAGACACAGGGACATGTCACACAACAGACACATGTCACACAACAGACACAGGGACATGTCACACAACAGACCACGGGGACATGTCACACAACAGTCACAGGGACATGTCACACAACAGACACAGGGACATGTCACACAACAGACACAGGGACATGTCACACACCAGCCATAGGGACAAGTCACACACCAGACACAGGGACAAGTCACACAACAGATACAGGGACATGTCACACAACAGTCACAGGGACATGTCACACAACAGTCACAGGGACATGTCACTCAACAGACACAGGGACATGTCACTCAACAGACACAGGGACATGTCACACAACAGACACAGGGACATGTCACACAACAGACACAGGGACATGTCACACAACAGACACAGGGACATGTCACACAACAGACACAGGGACATGTCACACAACAGACACAGGGACATGTCACACAACAGACACAGGGACATGTCACACAACAGACACAGGGACATGTCACACAACAGACACAGGGACATGTCACACAACAGACACAGGGACATGTCACACAACAGACACAGGGACATGTCACACAACAGACACAGGGACATGTCACACAACAGACACAGGGACATGTCACACAACAGACACAGGGACATGTCACACAACAGACACAGGGACATGTCACACAACAGACACAGGGACATGTCACACAACAGACACAGGGACATGTCACACAACAGACACAGGGACATGTCACACAACAGACACAGGGACATGTCACACAACAGACACAGGGACAAGTCACACACCAGCCAAAGGGACATGTCACACAACAGACACAGGGACATGTCACACAACAGACCCAGGGACATGCCACACAACAGACACAGGGACATGTCACACAACAGACACAGGGACATGTCACACACCAGCCAAAGGGACATGTCACACAACAGCCATAGGGGCATGTCACACACCAGCCAAAGGCACATGTCACACAACAGACACAGGGACATGTCACACAACAGCCAAAGGGACATGTCACACAACAGCCACAGGGACATGTCATTCAACAGACACAGGGACATGTCACAAATCAGACACAGGGACATGTCACACAACAGACACAGGGACATGTCACACAACAGACACAGGGACATGTCACACAACAGACACAGGGACATGTCACACAACAGTCACAGGGGCATGTCACACAACAGCCACAGGGACTTGTCACACAACAGACACAGGGACATGTCACACAACAGCTAAAGGGACATGTCACACAACAAACACAGGGACATGTCACTCAACAGACAAAGGGACATGTCACACAACAAACACTGGGACATGTCACTCAACAGACACAGGGACAGGTCACACAACAGACACAGGGACATGTAACACAACAGACACAGGGACATGTCACAAATCAGACACAGGGACATGTCACACAACAGGCACAGGGCCATGTCACACAACAGTCACAGGGGCATGTCACACAACAGACACAGGGACATGGCACACAACAGTCACAGGGGCATGTCCCACAACAGACACAGGGACATGTCACCCAACAGACACAGGGACATGTCACCCAACAAACACAGGGACATGTCACTCAACAGACAAAGGGACATGTCACACAACAAACACTGGGACATGTCACTCAACAGACACAGGGACAGGTCACACAACAGACACAGGGACATGTCACACAACAGACACAGGGACATGTCACACAACAATCACAGGGACTTGTCACACAACAGTCACAGGGACATGTCACACAACAGTCACAGGGGCATGTCACACAACAGACACAGGGACATGTCACTCAACAGACACAGGGACATGTCACACAACAAACACAGGGACATGTCAGGTATAAACAGGCATAAGAGTATACACAATAGTACTACTTCATTTACCTGATACACTTGTTTGTATGTCTTCAGTTATATAGCATGTGACATGTCCTTTAGACAATAGTATATGAACTCCTCTATTTAAACCAACACATTACCTTCCTAGCTTATGTAAACTATAACTTAGCTACACATTCCCTTTATAACTTCTGTTGCTATTTTTTGCATCACTATCAAAGTAATCAATCTAAAAAATTACAAATATTTACAAGGCAAATACATATTCATAGCCTATGGGTTTGTATAATAAATGTAATGGCCATGTCCTTATACTACAACGTACATATTTACAAAAGGCCCAGAGGGCCTGTATCGCTCACCTGGATACCTAAGCAATCCTNATGGGTTTGCACAGAAGCTGTAATGGCTAGCCTTAATCAGTGGAAGTGTTTCTGATGGTTAAACAGTGTTCAATCACTTGAATGCCTGAGTGAAACAAATTCAATATTAGGTAAAAGATAATTAAAGTAAAAGCAACTGTGTAACAGACATACAGGAAAGTTACTAGTAATATAAGGTCAATGAAGTAACTAAAACTGTAAGCAACAGGCTCCCACAACAAACAAGAGAGCGACCAGGGGCAGTATACCCCCCGAAAAACTCATATTCAGGGTTTCCCAATCACTAGGGAATGCAATAAACAAAATTTAAATTTCATATTGAAATTCATTCAAGTTTTGATCAGGACAAACACAACAAAGCAAAAATCTATTTTTAGCAACATTAACCTCAAACTCTGCAGACCACAAAACTAAACGATTTTTGACACCCCATATGCCAAGTTCAAACTTTGTATGATCATTCATTTTTATGTTGTCATCTGGACAAGCAAAATTCTATTTTTAGCAATGCTAACCTTGATATCTGGCTCAAAATCAATAGAGCTTTTGGCATCCACTAGGGCAGCCTAAACACCAAATTGGAAGTTTATTATCTGGACAATACTTTGCATCCAATGGGGCAACCTAAAAACAAATTTGAACTGGGTAACCCACACATCAAGTATTAACTTTGTATGATCATTTGTTATCATCAGAACAAACCCAACCAAGCAAACAAATTTTATTTTAAGTAATGGTGACCTGGACCTGTGGTGGACCAAGCCCAAAATCAATTGGGTTCTTTGCATCAACTAGGACAACCCATACATTAAGTTTGAACTTTGTATGGTCAATGGTTCTCAAGTGAAGGGGGCAGATGAAAAGAAATAAAGACAGACGAAATTCACTATTTTCAAGGATAGCAGTTAACTACAAATGACCAAAGCAAACATCTCCTCAGTAAAACTTCAGAGATAAATTAGTTTTATTACGATATTGGTATTACATTTACGGAGAAATTACTCATATCCTATCAGTACCAGAGATTCAGTAATATCTTCCATTTTACTTCAATAATCTCGCAATCTGTGTTACTTGTCTCATAGAGAAGTTGTCTCACAAACCAGACACCAATAAAGGGATATGGACTGAAAAAGATAAAGTGAGCTACACTTGTTACAGACAGTTGACAGGAATTGGTGGAAGTCTCCAATATTAAGTAGAGGAGACAAGGTAGTCTGGACACTTAAGTGAGCTATCAATCAGATCATTCAGCACTCTGCACAACTTTACACCATGTATGTCCTCCAATCACCCAGTAAATTACCCATCTGCCATCCTTCTTTCCTGTCCACTAGCACCACTTCTTATCATCAGAGCAGGAAGACAGACAACAGATGGATTTACTTATTATCTGTATGATCTTTTTTTCCCCTATGTTACTCAAAATATAACGGCAGCTTTACAAATGTTATATGTAAAAGTAGTTTTTTATTTTGAGTTTCAGAATTTTTTTCCCAAAATGTGAAGCTGCTTCTTTTAAAAGACTATTATAAGCAAATACATCAGTCCTATCGATAAACAACCTTACAGGCAACATTTAGGTAACTATAGTGTACAGAACATACCCCTCCATTATTATTGTTTTAAGTGTAGCTGCCTTGACATTAAAAATCTTGTCTACAAACAGGATTAGCTTGTACAGCCATTACAGCATCACCTAAAAGCTTCTGTCCTCATATGGCTGCTTCAAACTTGCCACCATTTTTGAACATCATTTGCCCTACAGCTACAAACATACATAAAAGTGGAAGATAGTAAAATGCACAGTGATATACACACTATGAAAGGAGTGATGGCTTTCTGTGTAATTCACAGTTAATTACCGAAATGATATACATACAGAGTATGTACTCCTATGACAGAACAAAACAACACTATTCAAATAGGTCTACTGGCAAACTGTGAGCACTTTAGTCCTTGAATGGGCAACACTTCCAATAAAAGTAAACAATCCAATACTAAGCTAACCATAATTATACTTTTCCTGTACATAATCATTATAATACTAAGCTGATCATACTTTTCCTGTAAGTAAACATTCTAATTATGAGCTGATCATACTTTTCCTGTAAGTAAACATTCTTATACTAAGCTGACCATAATTTTTCTGCAAGTAAACATTGTAATACTGAGCTAATCATATTTTTCCTGTAAGAAAACATTCTAAGTCTAAGTTGACCATACTTTTAATGTAAGTAAACATTCTTATACTAAGCTGACCATACTTTTCCTGTAAGTAATCATTTTTATACTAAGCTGACCATACTTTTACTGTAGAAAACATTATAATACTGAGCTGACCATACTTTTCCTATAAGTAAACAAATTCTAATACTGAGCTGACCATACTTTCCCAGTAGGAAACATTCTAATACTAAGCTGACCATACTTTTTCTGTTAGTAAACACATTCTACTACTGAGCTGACCATACTTTTCCTGTAAGTAAACATTCTAATACTGAGCTGATCATATTTTTCCTGTAAGAAAACATTCTAATACTAAGTTGACCAAACCTTTAATGTAAGTAAACATTCTTATACAAAGTTAACCATATTTTTTCTGTTAGTAAACACATTATAATACTTAGGTGACCATACTTTTCCTGTAAGTAAACATTCTAATACTAAGCTGACCATACTTTCCCAGTAGGAAACATTCTAATACTAAGTTGACCATACTTTTTCTTTTAGTAAACATATTCTAATACTGAGCTGACCATACTTTTCCTGTAAGCAAACATTCTAATACTGAGCTGGTCATATTTTTCCTGTAAGAAAACATTCTAATACTAAGTTGACCATACTTTTAATGTAAGTAAACATTCTTATACTAAGCTGACCATACTTTTCCTGTAAGCAAACATTCTAATACTAAACTGACCATACTTTCCCAGTAGGAAACATTCTAATACTTAAGTGGCCATATTTTTTCTGTTAGTAAACACATTATAATACTGAGCTGAACATACTTTTCCTGTAAGTTAACATTCTAATACTAAGCTGACCATACTTTCCCAGTAGGAAACATTCTAATACTAAGTTGACCAAACTTTTAATGTAAGTAAACATTCTTATACAAAGCTGACCATACTTTTTCTTTTAGTAAACACATTCTAATACTGAGCTGATCATATTTTTCCTGTACGAAAACATTCTAATACTAAGCTGTCTATACTTTTCCTGTAAGTAAACACATTCTAATACTAAGCTGACTATACTTTTCCTGTAAGTAAACAAATTCTAATACTAAGCTGACCATACTTTTCCTGTAAGTAAACACATTCTAATACTAAGCTGACTATACTTTTCCTGTAAGTAAACACATTCTAATACTAAGCTGATGGTACATTTATATATATAATGGATTCTAAACTACATGGGTCCATGTAAATATCAATAATGCCTCATCAACCTCTTTCAGCATGAAGAATAGCTTTTCAATGCAACTTTTTCATGAAGATATTCATACACCATAATATTTGGCAGTCATCATTTGGGAGGTACAATAAAATACCACATAATGACTACAAGTGGAGCCTTCCCATCGCATTGTGTACCTCTATCTCTAATCTGCACACATAATCTGGACAATATTTACAACAAATATGCATACTTTAATCATATTCCGAAACAGACAGAATAGAAACCTTAAGGAGCTTTGGGAAAAAGTGTCCTATCAAAAGTTTGAAACCACACAGACAATGCTCATACATTGAACTTGTTTGGAATGTTTGACCCTACCCCACCACCATTACCAACCACACCACAACTGTCCAGCCAAGCTGTGGTTAGTGGTACTGTACAGATAGGCTGTAATTAAGTTAGGGGGGACAATATTAGTCCAGTACACATGTGTGTTTGTATCTCTGTAGCTAGAATTCTGGTATTGATTGGTGTACTGCCTGATATGTGCCCTGCAAAGTCTGCTCAATCACACTGCCAGTCAGAACAAAGTTTGTCGGCCAATATATGCACTTTACTAGAAATCCTGTGAGAAATGGCAATGCTAAAGACAACCTCTATGTTCCCTTCTAGGCCATAGTTCATGTAGGTCAAAGATCAAATATACTCCATCTTGCATAAACTTTAACCTTTCTTTGGGGTACTTTTCGGTCTTTACTTTCTCAGGTACTTTACAGAATTTGTCAAACAAAATAAGATCAAGGGCAATGATGACTGGTTTACCCCTTCAGTCAAACCACATTAAAACCATTGAACCAATCTAGTTGACATTGGATTACAATCATTTCTATGTAATGACCTGAGAAAGAGTCCACAGGAATAGGGCCTGATCCTGGTGCTTATCCTGGTAGCATGCGTGTGTTCATGTTTTCATGCTCCAAGTTATGACCGAGAAAAAAGTTTGCACTACTTGTCTGACTAGTTTGGTGTTTTAACACCCGACACCTATCACCTTCAAAGGTCATTTATATGATGAAACTTTCTACCACTCCATCCCAGATACCTACTGGCAAAAAAAAGATATCAAGACACAAGGACTTATGCTGTGATATTGTAAAACATTTCATCTCAGTAACCTAGAAAGTAGGTCAGAGTCATTGATGAAGAAAACTGTATAGCACTCTGGTCAAATATCAGGATTTGGACCTTATGGAACTAAGAAGAATTTTAAATGTATGAACAAAATTGTATCAATGTAACAAAAATGTACACCCATATATGCCTAAAACAAATAAGAAGCAAACATGATGGCCATCTTTTATTTCAACTCCAGAAAATATGGCATATCTAATGTAGGATATCCATCAAATACCATTTATAATCAGACTGAAGTTTTCACAGTTTTAATCAGAAAGGTCTGTAACATGTGGTTTTCACAGTATTTCATTTTTTTTCATTTTTTAGTATCAGTAACCTTGACTTTATTGTTCTTGACATTATTCATGTATGACATCCACCAAAACCTTATTAAAATCCTTCTCCTCAGATAGCTCAGAGCCAATATAATACTATAAAATCACTGACATAATTACACATGGCAGTGACAGTCATTCCTGTAATAGAATTACATTCTGTCCCTGAGTAGAAGAACAGACTGAAAATTGATTTTGAATCAAACAAACGACTGTAACAATAATAGTGACCAGTCAGGTCCCTAACTGGGCTCTGTACGTTATTCAATAACCGGATAAATAAACCCTCTCAAAGGAAATACACCAACAGTCTCATCCCAACACTGGCATTCATACACTTTCTTGTTAGATGTGTAAAATCGATACTGGAACCGCCCCCTCTTCTTCTCAATGACATTTCTAATCTGTCAGTCAGAATAATGACTAGGTCACACTGCTGCCAACTCCTTACAACACAATGTAATATAGAGCCAAAGTCAACTGTAATTAAACTGTGTAGAATTTCTATAGTGGATGTTACAGTTTAGTGTTCAGACAGAAGGTACTGACATGTTACAGATTATTGTTCAGACAGAAGGTACAGAAATTGTACAGTATATTGTTCAGACAGGAGGTACTGAAATGTTACAGTTTATTGGTCAGGCAGAAGGGACTGACATGTTACAGTTTAGTGGGGGGGCAGAAGGGACTGACATGTTACAGTTTAGTGGGGGGGCAGAAGGGACTGACATGTTACAGTTTAGTGGGGGGGCAGAAGGGACTGACATGTTACAGTATATTGTTCAGGCAGGAGGTACTGAAATGTTAGTTTATTGTTCAGACAGAACGTACTGAAATGTTCCAGTTTATTGTTCAGACAGAACGTACTGAAATGTTACAGATTATTGTTCAGACAGAAGGTACACAAATTGTACAGTATATTGTTCAGACAGGAGGTACTGAGATATTTCAGTATATTGTTCAGGCAGGAGGTACTGAAATGTTAGTTTATTGTTCAGACATAACGTACTGAAATGTTACAGTATACTGTTCAGACAGAAGGTACTGACATGTTACAGTATATTGTTCAGGCAGGAGGTACTGACATGTTAGTTTATTGTTCAGACAGAACGTACTGAAATGTTACAGATTATTGTTCAGACAGAAGGTACAGAAATTGTAAAGTATATTGTTCAGACAGGAGGTACTGAAATGTTACAATATATTGTTCAGATAGAAGGAACCGAAATGTTACAGTTTATTGTTCAGGCAGAAGGTACTGACATATTACAGTTTATTGTTCAGACAGGAGGTACTGAGATATTACAGTAGATTGTTCAGGCAGGAGGGACTGAAATGTTAGTTTATTGTTCAGACAGAACGTACTGAAATGTTCCAGTTTATTGTTCAGACAGAACGTACTGAAATGTTCCAGTTTATTGTTCAGACAGAACGTACTGAAATGTTCCAGTTTATTGTTCAGACAGAAGGCGCTGAAATGTTACAGTATATTGCTCAGATAGAAGGAACTGAAATGTTACGGTTTATTGTTCAGACAGAAGGTACTGACATGTTACAGTTTATTGTTCAGGCAGAAGGTACTGACATATTACAGTTTATTGTTCAGACAGAATGTACTGACATGTTACAGTTTACTGTTCAGGCAGAAGGTACTGACATGGTACAGTTTATTGTTCAGACAGGAGGTACTGAGATATTACAGTAGATTGTTCAGGCAGGAGGGACTGAAATGTTAGTTTATTGTTCAGACATAACGTACTGAAATGTTACAGTTTAGTGTTCACACAGAAGGTACTGACATGTTACAGATTATTGTTCAGACAGAAGGTACTGGAATGTTACAGTATATTGTTCAGGCAGGAGGTACTGACATGTTAGTTTATTGTTCAGACAGAACGTACTGAAATGTTCCAGTTTATTGTTCAGACAGAATGCACTGAAATGTTACAGTATATTATTCAGATAGAAGGAACTGAAATGTAACAGTTTATTGTTCAGACAGAACGTACTGAAATGTTACAGATTATTGTTCAGACAGAAGGTACACAAATTGTACAGTATATTGTTCAGACAGAGGGTACTGAAATGTTACAGTATACTGTTCAGACAGAAGGTACTGAAATGTTAGAGTATATTGTTCAGATAGAAGAAACTGAAATGTTACAGTTTATTATTCCGGCAGAAGGTACTGACATGTAACAGTATATTGTTCAGCCCGAAGGTACTGACATGTTACAGTATATTGTTCAGGCAGAAGGTACTGACATATTACAGTTTATTGTTCAGACAGGAGGTACTGAGATATATTACAGTATATTGTTCAGGCAGGAGGTACTGACATGTTAGTTTATTGTTCAGACAGAACGTACTGAAATGTTACAGATTATTGTTCAGACAGAAGGTACTGGAATGTTACAGTATATTGTTCACACAGAAGGTACTGAAATGGTACAGTATATTGTTCACACAGAAGGTACTGACATGTTACAGATTATTGTTCAGACAGAAGGTACTGGAATGTTACAGTATATTGTTCAGACAGAGGGTACTGAAATGTTACAGTATACTGTTCAGACAGAAGGTACTGAAATGTTGCAGTATATTGTTCAGATAGAAGGAGCTGAAATGTTACAGTTTATTGGTCAGGCAGAAGGGACTGACATGTTACAGTTTAGTGTTCAGGCAGAAAGTACTGAAATGTTACAGTATATTGCTCAGATAGAAGGAACTGAAATGTAACAGTTTATTGTTCAGACAGAATGTACTGAAATGTTACAGTATATTGTCCAGATAGAAGGAACTGAAGTGTTACAGTTTATTGTTCAGATAGAATGTACTGAAATGTTACAGTTTAAGTATATTGTTCAGATAGAAGAAACTGAAATGTTACAGTTTATTGGTCAGGCAGAAGGGACTGACATGTTACAGTTTAGTGGGGGGGCAGAAGGGACTGACATGTTACAGTATATTGTTCAGGCAGAAGGTACTGAAATGTTACAGTGTATTGTTCAGACAGAAGGTACAGAAATTGTACAGTATATTGTTCAGACAGGAGGTACTGAGATATTACAGTATATTGTTCAGGCAGGAGGTACTGAAATGTTAGTTTATTGTTCAGACAGAACGTACTGAAATGTTACAGTTTATTGTTCAGACAGAATGTACTGAAATGTTACAGTTTATTGTTCAGATAGAATGTACTGAAATGTTACAGTTTATTGTTCAGACAGAATGTACTGAAATGTTACAGTATATTGTTCAGAAAGAAGGTACAGAAATTGTACAGTATATTGTTCAGACAGGAGGTACTGAAATGTTACAGTTTATTGTTCAGACAGGAGGTACTGAAATATTACAGTATACTGTTCAGGCAGGAGGTACTGAAATGTTGGTGTTTATATAGGTATAAAGTACTGAAATGTTGGTGTTTATATATGTATNAGTGCTTTATATAGGTATAAAGTACTGAAATGTTGGTGTTTTATATAGGTATAAAGTACTGAAATGTTGGGGTTTATATAGGTATAAAGTACTGAAATGTTGGTGTGTTATATAGGTATAAAGTACTGAAATGTTGGTGTTTATATAGGTATAAAGTACTGAAATGTTGGTGTTTTATATTGTTATAAAGAACTGAAATGTTAGTGTTTTATATAGGTATGTCTGGTATGTAATTATTTTACAGAACCGATGAAAAGCAGACATGTTGACTATTTGATTGTGTGAACCTGCCTGTCTGCATTGCTTTTGTAAACATGTGTGATCGTGGTCCACAGATGAACTGATATGGAAGTAGACCTGGAGAGGGGAACCAGAAACTACCTAGATTCCGGAAATCTTATAGTTTAATTACATTACTATTCTGATACAAACAGCAGACAAGTTTTAAAACCAATATTCCATGCAGGGAGTTAGGAAAACCTATCAAAGATCTGTGTCTACTCTCCAGTGATGTCTAGATCAGTAACACACTGAGGGGTTATGGTTGAACACTAGCTGACCTCCAACTGGATTGGTTCTCCATATGACACGATGACAAGATGTATGTATGTTACATAGGCAAAACTACCAGCAAGTGATCTCATGACAAGCCTAATGTTTTGATTGGTTGTTATGACAGGGAAATAGTCCTCAATCTAATTCCCTGGGAAATCGCCCCTTTTACTGTGCTATAGTTACTATGGCCTTGTAAAAGGAGCCATTTACCTTGGAAATACATTTTATTCTTGTATTAAGGACAAAAACATTTCTTCTTATATTACTTTTAAACTAGGACTTATATGCAAAGGTATAATAGTGTATTACACTATACAAACAAATTCTACTGAAATGTTATACACCAATTTATCATATCAAATAGGGAAATTGGTGTGTTTTTTCAGTTCTATTACTTAATTGCTCACCGTAGTTGATTAAATTACTGTTTTTCATTATCAACCATTAGGAAGCTGTACTAGACCGAGGTGTTGCTTCCTTTATGGTAGGCACTGATGACAGAGTCAGCATGGTGATGAAATTCTGACAAAATTGATTAATTTATCGACTTTTAAAGCAAAGACACTTGAGTTCTAGATCTAGACTGAACACCTACTAAAAAATATCAAGAAAAAAATTCCTAACAATAGTTATTTGTACAGTTTAGGCTCCAACAATACCCTTGTGTAATCCTGGTAAACATTGGAGATTTTGTTTTACACACAAATTGTGTTTTGTTACATTATGAATAAACATTGACATATTGGTGGCAAAGCTGATTACAGCCAAGCTGTGCTACACTTTACAGAAGGTTGTTACAGACCAAAGTTTTCATCACATCTACACTTTACACTAGGATGTTAGACAT
>NW_018404548.1:162472-163221 GCF_002113885.1 Mizuhopecten yessoensis
TCATCTTATATATGGCTTCTAGTTTATTTTTTCAGAAAATTTACCAACTAATTTCATTAATATCTTAAACCCTGGGGTTAATGCATAGAAATTTGGGGGTGGGCTTATTCTGGAATAGGACTTAATGTCAGACTGTAAATCAGCCACCATCTTGGATTTGAATACCAATTGATTTAGGACATTGGATAACAAAATAGATGACTAAAATAAAAAGATAATAACACACATATTCTGCATTCAGACTTTCAGCAGGGGTAAAGGTGACAAAGTAAGATATACTACTTTGATCAGTTTTCTGGTAAGAAAAACGGCAAAGTCCAAATTCATTTAAGTGTTGATTAATTAAAAAATGATATGAACCATTTTATTAATGTTCTGCCTTGTTGCTCCAAGAATAAGGAAAGATAAGAGGGAAGTGTATCTATTGTTGTTTGAAACCACACTGAGCTTCTGATGTGACACATGAATATCAGGTAGAGAGAAAAGACATGCTATCAGCAGTTTACCAAGGTTAATTATTCCATTGCTTTATCTTGACGTTTATCATTTGTTTCCAAGACTAAATGTAGGGGGGAAAAAAGTACAGAAGCATATGCCTAGCCTCGTCAAAGTCATTGATGGGGGTAGTGTGAAATGGCTGCACAGTGCTCCTCCACACAAGCCATATGTCTTTCTTTGAGTTACAGTGTTATGTGTTTTTTTCTGCTTTAACTAAGGGGATTGTACGTCATTTTGAGTGGCTATACTGG
>NW_018404548.1:163873-165482 GCF_002113885.1 Mizuhopecten yessoensis
CGCAGATTAGAACAGGGTCCGTATCTAATCAAAACACACGTTGCAAACGAAACGTGTTAGAATGTTACTTACAGTGTTGTTATATTTTGTTTGTTAATTCATAGAATCACTATCAAACAATGTCTCCTTAAAGTAAAGGTTAATTTTGATATCCAGAAGTGGAGGATGGTCTTATATTTGAAAGTGGGCCTTTTCTTGAAAAATATCAGAAATAGGGAGTGGAGGAGTGATCCCCAATCATGGACTTAAATGTGGTAAATTACGGTAATGTAAATCTGACCATCTATATACAAGGTATTGATCCGACACTGTACACCATGGACAAGTGAAACAGTCAGCATGAAAACGTGGAAATCCAATCAATGCCTCACATCTAATCCACAGGGTTTACATGCATGCTGCAGTTATTATATCATACTTATAAGTAAACCAAGTGGCCACCTGTTTATAAGGGAGAAACTTTATCAACTATGAGCTTGAATTTTATCGTTTAATGTACAGAATTAGATGTTAATGAAATTAATTAAATATCTAGACAAAATCTTACATTGCATAATGGCCTGGTAAATACGTGACTCTGTTACATAATCAACTTTTGTCTCTCTTTAAGAATCTAAGTTTATAAATATTAAAAAGAGTAGAGGATGTCAGTGTAATGTAGCGTATATAAACACCTGAGAGACTTTTTTAGAGGATAGAATGACCTGGAATTGAATGAATATCAACTCATCCGTCAGATAGACTTTATTAATATGCTACTACTGCAGGAGTTGTATTTAAAACGTAAACATCGTAATTTGACACTACCAATGAACAGGATTGCGTACCTTGACCCAGTTACATATTTATTACTGTATACCTATTTTGTTTACAATGTATTTGCCAATAAGAGGCAATATAAACCCCACTTCACAGGTATGCATATTTGGATCAAACTCAAGTCTATTTGTGCCAATTATATAACCAAGTACATTCTGTGGAGTTAGTAAACTATAAAGATTTTGAAATCCTCACAAAAGAATAAATTTATTACAGATCTGTTAATCCAGTAATCAGTATTAAATGTTACAGATTTTTTTTGAGAAAGATTTACATTAGCAGTTCTATCATATATATATATATACATTCGATATAACAACATCCAGAAGAATTCATAAAATGTATCATAAATGACTTAAACTATAAAACTATGTAAAACAATGATTTTATTTTCATTGGGTGGAAATAATTCTCCTTAAGACTGATTGATATGACCTCATTTTCCAATCTCGACTAGAGAAATCAAATAGTGAACAAGCCTTTCCACACACAGTGTAGTACTTCAGTATGTATTGCTGGCACAGATGGAGACACTTGAACATGAACACCCTTTTAAAGGATCTTATCGATTAACACTTCAATTACACTACAACCTTACTCCCAATGTGTTTACTCTCAAACAACTTCTAAATAAACAACCTCTTAACTCAACTTTGCTATTATAACAGAAACACTGTCTTCCAACAAATCTAACAACCTCAAACAAGCAAACACAATAACCAATTTCAAACTATATCAAAGAAATGATAGAGAACTATAAAGTTATAATAAATATAGTGGAGTTACCACA
>NW_018404548.1:170267-198424 GCF_002113885.1 Mizuhopecten yessoensis
ACCCCTATTCATCTGTACACGTGGAGTATCATAACAGTTTACCTCCTCTCCTAGCACTAGGTTTTATAGGTAGATCTGACAGGCAGTAATTTTGGTACATTAGCTCTGAATACTCAAAACACCTGAAAAGAATTAGGTTCTTCAAAACATCCACGGACTTTATTAGAGAAAACTAAGACATCCTATTTTTAGGGGAGAACTCTCCAGTTTCCCTGGCAGCTTACAACTTGTGTGCTTGCCCCAGTTGCTTGTTGATATTTATGCATGCACTTGTTATACCTAACTAACATCAGACCTCTGTATCACTTAGCCCACTTCCATTCTAGTTTACAAATAAGTATATTACATTATTGGTTTATTTGTGGTTCCCACCAACTCCTCAGATGTACATAGATTAACTACACCCAGAGAGCCCGGGGTTAGATTAACCACCCACTGTCTCTAGCCCTGTCATACACATACTTTGGGTAGCAATGTATGCACTCAATGCAACAGTGCATATGAAAAGGTTTGTTGAAATATGGCAAAACAATTATAAAACACATAATACTTTAGCACCACAATAGGATTGTAAAACTTTTCAACTCCATAGATATCAAGGTTAATTGCTGTATAGGTAAATAAACAACTTTGACATGGTCAACAGTTTTAACAGTAATGAAACAGTTGGAGACTAAACGATTAATGTGAAGTTCTCTACCCCACTCTGTATTTCCTGTTAACATGATAAGACAACACTACAGGAAAACACTACATTACTGCTTCAGTATACTCACAACTTCCATTTCCTTTTGAAATTTGTCCAACCTCGGATTGTTTCGTGAAGTTTCTAAGTCAAAACAGTAAACACTGTCTCCATGTTCACGTAGCCTTGTTTTTAATTTTAGAACAATCACAAATCTGACAGAACAATCAACAAGTTGGTGAGCATTAAATCTTATCCAATCTCCTTCAGAAAATCTAGATACCAGTTGTGAGGGTCACATAAAGACTACAAGTTAAATCTCCAAACACAACAGGTCAGTGGGGTGAGGCCTGGACTGGTGTTCACAAGAACTTCCTGTAGGAACAGTGCTGAGTAATGGGGTGTAGATCACCTCACTGTAATGGATTTGGCCATCTATTAATGAACGGCCCTCATTTACACACAGCCAGGGTTTCAATCCCACAATCAAGGTTATGGAAACAACTCCATCAGCAAGTGTTGTCAAGCATTACGAAGTAGCACTGAATCAGAACTGGACTGGCACCTCTGCTACACCCCATACCAAGCTTCAGATATCCTCATACATGGTCCACAATTATCAAAATTAATAACAAAATCAGGTGCTTTTGATCAACATTGTATGTGTAGTACAGGCCTAAATTAACTACAGAAGTCTAATTAATAACTTGTATCAGAAAGCCGGCTCATATTTCTGATTTACAAGCTAATTTTCTGGTTTAAAGATGCGGAATCATTGTGGAATAGCAATATGGAAATGGTGTTGGCAGGTCCAGTCAGAATCCTTCCCATCAATGTGATTGTCATACTAATTCAACCATTCTGCCTGTAACAATCACCACATCCCATCTCCCAGTAATGTCCCAGTGTCATGAATCTAAACCAACATCATTGGGACCAGTACCAGATGGAATACAAACCTTAGCTTCCCACATGTAATTCCCTTTCCCAGTAACAGTGATCCATTGTTAGCGTTTCCACGAACACTCCACAATCCATGTAATCTTGAGAATTCTTTCTGATGTATTTAATTAGCCATTCCTAATGTACTTAATAACCATTTCCTAGAAATAAAGCCTTTCCTCAGATAAACTCACAAAATCCAATAACTATAATACAACTCAAACAGGAGTTTTTTCTGTGTTCTACAAATAAATAAATGCTATGAAATGCTCTAGTTTCTACAAACATATCAAGTTCATCAATTAAGTTTCCAAACCAAACCTCATTGAAAACAAGTTAAGTCATTTTGTTTGTTAAAATATCCAATTTAAAAAATAGGTCTGTAGAAACCAATGCATTAAACACCAAGTATAATTGGCTGTAGATCCTTTTAGGACAGATACTGAATTGTTGCTGTTGTCTGTGGTCAATGTCTTTATATCTCAGAACAAATTATCAGAAATACCTATTTTCTCTTCCGTTGTTTTTATTTATAACAAAGGATATCTACCATGTTCTTATTTCTAACATAGAATATCTACAATGTTCTTATTTCTAACATAGAATATCTACAATATTTCTATTTCTAACATAGTTTATCTACAATGTTTCTATTTCTAACATAGGATATCTACAATGTTTCTATTTCTAACATAGTTTATCTACAATGTTTCTATTTCTAACATAGGATATCTACCATGTTCTTATTTCTAACATAGAATATCTACAATGTTCTTATTTATAACATAGGATATCTACCATGTTCTTATTTCTAACATAGAATATCTACAATGTTTCTATTTCTAACATAGAATATCTACCATGTTCTTATTTCTAACATAGAATATCTACAATGTTTCTATTTCTAACATAGGATATCTACCATGTTGTTATTTCTAACAAAAGATTTCTACCATTTTCTTATTTCCAACAAAGATATCTACAATGTTAGGATATCTACAATGTTTCTATTTCTAACATAGGATATCTACCATGTTGTTCTTTCTAACAAAAGATTTCTACCATTTTCTTATTTCTAACAAAGATATCTACAATGTTAGGATATCTACAACGTTTCTATTTCTAACATAGGATATCTACAATGCTCTTATTTCTAACATAGAACATCTACAATGTTTCTATTTCTAACATAGGACATCTACCATGTTGTTATTTCTAACATAGAATATCTACCATGTTCTTATTTCTAACATAGAATATCTACCATCATAGAATATCTACCATATTCTTTTTTCTAACATAGGATATCTACCATGTTCTTATTTCTAACATAGGATATCTACAATGTTCTTATTTCTAACATAGAATATCTACAATGTTTCTATTTCTAACATAGTTTATCTACCATGTTGTTATTTCTAACAAAAGATTTCTACCATTTTCTTATTTCTAACAAAGATATCTACAATGTTTGGATATCTACATTTTTTTTTTTTTAACAAAGGATATCGTCAATGTTTGGATATCTACAATGTTTTTATTTCTAACAAAGGATATCTACAATGTTTGGATATCTACAATGTTTCTATTTTCTAACATAGGATATCTACCATGTTGTTATTTCTAACTAAAGATATCTACCATTTTCTTATTTCTAACAAAGATATCTACAATGTTTGGATATCTACAGTGTTTTTTTATTTCTAACATAGGATATCTACCATGTTCTTATTTCTAAAATAGGATATCAACAATGTTTGGATATCTACAATGTTTTTATTTCTAACATAGGATATCTACAATGTTTTTATTTCTAACACAGGATATCTAAAATGGGTTTTTTCTAACACAGGATATCTATAATGTTATCATTTTCTAACATAGGATATCTACAATATTCTTATTTCTAACACAGGATATCTATAATGTTATCATTTTCCAACATAAGATATCTACAATGTTCTCATTTCTAACATAGGACATCTACAATGTTCTCATTTCTAACATAGGATATCTACAATGTTCTTATTTCTTACATAGGATATCTACAATTTTCAGATATCTACAATGTTTTTATTTCTAACATAGAATATCTACAATGTTCAAATATCTACAATGTTTTTATTTCTAACATAGGATGTTCTAATTTATAATATAAGAAATCTTCATAAACCACTGGACTAGCCTGATCCTAACTATACAACCACAGGTTGGATTTGACCTTCACAAACAACTGGACTAGCCTGACCCTAACAATACAACCACAGGTAGCATTTGACCTTCATAAACCACTGGACTTACCTGACCCTAGAACTATACAACAGGTAGGATTTGACCTTCATAAACCACTGGACTATCCTGACCCTAACTATACAACCACAGGTAGCATTTGACCTTCATAAACCACTGGGCTAGCCTGACCTTAACTATACAACCATAGGTAGGAGTTGACCTTCATAAACCACTGGGCTAGCCTGACCCGAACTATACAACCACAGGTAGGATTTGACCTTCATAAACCACTGGACTTATCTGACCCTAGAACTATACAACAGGTAGGATTTGACCTTCATAAACCACTGGACTAGCCTGATCCTAACTATATAACCACAGGTAGGATTTGACCTTAATAAACTACTGGGCTAGCCTGACCCGAACTATACAACCACAGGTGGGGTTTGACCTTAATAAATCACTGGACTAGCCTGACCCTAACTTTTCAACCACAGGTAGGATTTGACCTTCATAAACCACTGGACTAGCCTGATCCTAACAATATAACCACAGGTAGGATTTGACCTTAATAAACTACTGGACTAGCCTGACCCTAACTATACAACCACAGGTGGGATTTGACCTTCATAAACCACTGGGCTAGCCTGACCTTAACTTTACAACCACAGGTAGCATTTGACCTTCATAAACCACTGGACTTGCCTGACCCTAGAACTATACAACAACAGGTAGGATTTGACCTTCATAAATCACTGAACTAGCCTGACCCTAACTTTTCAACCACAGGTAGGATTTGACCTTCATAAACTACTGGACTATCCTGACCCTAACTATACAACCATAGGTAGGATTTGACCTTCATAAACTACTGGACTAGCCTGACCCAAACTATACAACCATAGGTAGGATTTGACCTTAATAAACTACTGGACTAGCCTGACCCTAACTATACAACCACAGGTAGGATTTGACCTTCATAAACCACTGGGCTAGCCTGATCCTCACTATACAACCACAGGTAGGATTTGACCTTCATAAACTACTGGACTATCCTGCCCAAACCATACAACCATAGGTAGGATTTGACCTTCATAAACCACTGGGCTAGCCTGACCCAAAATATACAACCACAGGTAGGATTTGACCTTCATAAATCACTGGACTAGCCTGACCTGAACTATACAACCACAGGTAGGATTTGACCTTCATAAACCACTTGACTATCCTGACCCAAACTATACAACCACAGGTAGGATTTGACCTTCATAAAATACTGGACTATCCTGACCCTAGAACTATACAACCACAGGTAGGATTGACCTTCATAAACTACTGGACTAGCCTGACCCTAACTTTACAACCGCAGGAAGGCGTAGCCCTTAGTTAACTGTGACTTAACATTCTGCATAGTCTGGGGAATAATAAATTAGCTCAATCCCTTATCCAATTCATTGTTTCTAACTTTCAGCTCGGACTACTCTATCTTAGTGTGTTCTCTTTCTAACATGCAAATTAACTATAACTACCATTTCTATTGATCAAATATTTAATTATTCCATGCGATGAACAGCCATCAGGTGGTCAAATGTCCACTAGCCTATGAATGTTCCCAGGCTTCAGTCTGTACCAACAATACTCTAATGATACAAATCTCCCTCGTGCTTTTCACTTCTCTAAAGCATGTTACCTGTCCTTTCATCATCAACGCCCCCATTCCTACATTCTCCCACAATAACACCTTGTCCTCAACAGTCTGTCTTTCATTCTTTCACTTTTATCGGACATCGGTTCTGTCAATTTCTCCAACTTTTCATATTCTTAATTCTATAACAGATTGTCCATCAATTCCTCTATATTGTAATGTCATATAACTATGGTGCAAATACCACTCCTGCATTGTTTATAAACCAAAACAAACCATTATTTACCCTACAGGCATCCTCTAATGAAATAACTACTCAAATTTAACACAACAATAACACATACCAGTCAGGTCATATTCGAATCTAATTAAATCAACATAGCAGAAAAAAATTAACTATTCTTCAGATCAAGGCTAAAAATGTATTTTCAATGTGATTTATGGCTTAATTTTATTGTTTACAAATAACTGATTATCACAACGCAAAATATATTTCATATATATATATATATATATGTCCATGTATTTCTACTTTGGCATAGGTAAAAATATCAGTGAGCCTCCTGTGTTATCAAGTTAAAAACAATTCTGATTAATTTGCATTCTACCATAGGGGAGACAACTCTTACATTATGGAGTTATTGGTATTCTGTACGACCATACAAAATGGTTAGTTACTACGGCAACTCTTCTTGCTTCAACCCCTTCCACAAATACACGGAGAAGTTCCTACTCTTCTCACTGATCCATAAGCTGATGACCTTGCATTGTTGGAAAAACATATGTTATGTCTGCAAAGCCAATTTCATGGTGTAGCTTAACCATTCGTACCAGTATTTAGTTCCTACCTCCTAGCTACTACCTCCTACTACAGTACATAGCAGCAATACACATTTCTACTGTGAGAAAAAAGATTGAAAGATAACTTCAATAGTGATACTTTTTACTAGGTATTTTAAAGTAAAGCAGGATTCAAACTGTCAAAATTTGTGAAAAAAAATCCCATTAGGTTTGTTCAACCTTCTGGAAAATAGTTTTTCGTCGTACCTATTTTGTACACTACAAATTTCCTACACCCTCTAATGCAGTGTGTACACATATATGTCAGTGAAGGGTGGTGAAATAGTTATGATATGGATATAGTCACAATGTGAGATATAAATGACTTAAGTACTTTAAACTTCTATAACATCAGTAAACTGTAATTTAGAGCAGTTGCAAGTATGTACTTTACTTTTAAAAACACATCTGGTATGTGATAGTATCTACACATTTAGCATCCAGAATTGAAATAAAAAACAGATTATCTTCCTTTCTGAGGTCCAATACCTAATCCTTCCATGACGTAAACACAGATATACTTACAGTACTTCAACACACCTCAGGTCCTCATACCTAAATATACAGAGCTGAGGTAATCTTACCTCATTACACCGCAGGTCCTCATACCTAAATATACAGAGGTAAACTTACCTCATACCACCTCAGGTCCTCATACCTAAATATACAGAGGTAAACCTGCCTCATACCACAACAGGTCCTCATACCTAAATATACAGAGGTAATCTTACCTCATTACATCTCAGGCCCTCATACCTAAATATACAGAGGTAAACCTAGTTCATAAAACCTCAGGTCATCATACCTAAATAAACAGAGGTAAACCTACACCTCATAACACCTCAGGTCCTCATACCTAAATATACAGAGGTAAACCTACCTCATAAAACCTCAGGTCCTAATACCTAAATATACAGAGGTAATCCTACCCCATAACACCTCAGGGCCTCATACCTAAATATACAGAGGTAACACTACCTCATAACACCTCAGGTCCTCATACTTAAATATACAGAGGAAAACCTAGCTCATACCACCTCAGGTCCTCATACTTAAATATACAGAGGTAAACCTACCTCATAAAACCTCAGGTCCTAATACCTAAATATACAGAGGTAATCCTACCTCATACCACCTCAGGTCCTAATACCTAAATATACAGAGGTAATCATACCCCATAACACCTCAGGGCCTCATACCTAAATATACAGAGGTAAACATACCTCATACCACCTCAGGTCCTCATACTTAAATATACAGAGGTAAACCTACCTCATACCACCTAAGGTCCTCATACCTAAATATACAGAGGTAATCTTACCTCATACCACCTCAGGTCTTCATACCTAAATATACAGAGGTAAACTTACCTAATACCAGCTCAGGTCCTCGTACCTAAATATACAGAGGTAAACCTAGTTCATAAACCCTCAGGTCATCATACCTAAATAAACAGAGGTAAACCTAAACCTCATAACACCTCAGGTCCTCATACTTAAATATACAGAGGAAAACCTAGCTCATACCACCTCAGGTCCTCATACTTAAATATACAGAGGTAAACCTACCTCATACCACCTAAGGTCCTCATACCTAAATATACAGAGGTAATCTTACCTCATACCACCTCAGGTCATCATACTTAAATATACAGAGGTAAACCTACCTCATACCACCTAAGGTCCTCATACCTAAATATACAGAGGTAATCTTACCTCATACCACAACAGGTCGTCATACCTAAATATACAGAGGTAAACTTACCTAATACCAGCTCAGGTCCTCGTACCTAAATATACAGAGGTAAACCTAGCTCATACCACCTCAGGCCCTCATACCTAAATATACAGAGGTAAACCTAGCTCATACCACCTCAGGCCCTCATACCTAAATATACAGAGGAAATCTTACCTCATACCACCTCAGGTCCTCATACTTAAATATACAGAGGTAATCTTACCTCATACCACCTCAGGTCCTCATACTTAAATATACAGAGGTAAACCTAGCTCATACCACCTCAGGTCCTCATACCTAAATATACAGAGGTAATCTTACCTCATACCACCTCAGGTCATCATACTTAAATATACAGAGGTAATCTTACCTCATACCACCTCAGGTCCTCATACTTAAATATACAGAGGTAAACCTACCTCATACCACAACAGGTCCTCCTACCTAAATATACAGAGGTAATCTTACCTCATACCACCTCAGGTCTTCATACCTAAATATACAGAGGTAAACTTACCTCATATCACAACAGGTCCTCATACCTAAATATACAGAGGTAATCTTACCTCATACCACATCAGGTCCTCATACCTAAATATACAGAAGTAACCCTACCTCATACCACATCAGGTCCTCATACCTAAATATACAGAGGTAACCCTACCTCATAACACCTCAGGTCCTCATACCTTTATATACAGAGGTAACCCTACCTCATACCACCTCAGGGCCTCATACCTAAATATACAGAGGTAAACCTACCTCATAACACCTCAGGTCCTCATACCTAAATATACAGAAGTAATCTTACCTCATAACACCTCAGGTCCTCATACCTTAATATACAGAGGTAACCTTACCTCATAACACCTCAGGTCCTCATACCTTTATATACAGAGGTAACCCTACCTCATACCACAACAGGTCCTCATACCTAAATATACAGAAGTAAACCTACCTCATACCACCTCTAGATCTGGTTTTCCTAGAATTTAACTGGGTTAGCCCAATCAAACATTATCTGATATGGAAGTCACAATCAGAATGTCTTCAGTTAATAGTCTATCTAATCAATGTTGCAGCTTATTTTCACAATTCAGATTCCTGAAAAGCATGCATTTTTGGGAGGTCTACACTTCAATAAAATTCATTCAAATCTTCCCAGCACCAGAAGAATTTCACTTGCTTTAGCATCAACTTTATTCCAATTAACTGCATACACCCACATCTGACCCTCAAATGTTGTATACTAGCTTTAATTTCCACTCTAAGTGCTATTACTGCATTCTTTGTCAGGTCAGATCTAATTCTCTCTCCTAAACCTAAGTGGAGAGGCTCATTACTACAGACCTGCCAGCTGACAGATGTGTAAGAATTCTGTACCAAATCCTCTCTTAAAGTCAGCAAAATTAGAGATAAGTTCACTACAGAGTTGTAACCATATTGTAAACTACTGTCTGATATCACTACAGAGTTGTAACCATATTGTTAACTACTGTCTGATATCACTACAGAGTTGTAACCATATTGTAAACTACTGTCTGATATCACTACAGAGTTGTAACCATATTGTAAACTACTGTCTGATATCACTACAGAGTTGTAACCATATTGTAAACTACTGTCTGATATCACTACAGAGTTGTAACCATATTGTAAACTACTGTCTGATATCACTACAGAGTTGTAACCATATTGTAAACTACTGTCTGATATCACTACAGAGTTGTAACCATATTGTAAACTACTGTCTGATATCACTACAGAGTTGTAACCATATTGTAAACTACTGTCTGATATCACTACAGAGTTGTAACCATATTGTAAACTACTGTCTGATATCACTACAGAGTTGTAACCATATTGTAAACTACTGTCTGATATCACTACAGAGTTGTAACCATATTGTAAACTACTGTCTGATATCACTACAGAGTTGTAACCATATTGTAAACTACTGTCTGATATCACTACAGAGTTGTAACCATATTGTAAACTACTGTCTGATATCACTACAGAGTTGTAACCATATTGTAAACTACTGTCTGATATCACTACAGAGTTGTAACCATATTGTAAACTACTGTCTGATATCACTACAGAGTTGTAACCATATTGTAAACTACTGTCTGATATCACTACAGAGTTGTAACCATATTGTAAACTACTGTCTGATATCACTACAGAGTTGTAACCATATTGTAAACTACTGTCTGATATCACTACAGAGTTGTAACCATATTGTAAACTACTGTCTGATATCACTACAGAGTTGTAACCATATTGTAAACTACTGTCTGATATCACTACAGAGTTGTAACCATATTGTAAACTACTGTCTGATATCACTACAGAGTTGTAACCATATTGTAAACTACTGTCTGATATCACTACAGAGTTGTAACCATATTGTAAACTACTGTCTGATATCACTACAGAGTTGTAACCATATTGTAAACTACTGTCTGATATCACTACAGAGTTGTAACCATATTGTAAACTACTGTCTGATATCACTACAGAGTTGTAACCATATTGTAAACTACTGTCTGATATCACTACAGAGTTGTAACCATATTGTAAACTACTGTCTGATATCACTACAGAGTTGTAACCATATTGTAAACTACTGTCTGATATCACTACAGAGTTGTAACCATATTGTAAACTACTGTCTGATATCACTACAGAGTTGTAACCATATTGTAAACTACTGTCTGATATCACTACAGAGTTGTAACCATATTGTAAACTACTGTCTGATATCACTACAGAGTTGTAACCATATTGTAAACTACTGTCTGATATCACTACAGAGTTGTAACCATATTGTAAACTACTGTCTGATATCACTACAGAGTTGTAACCATATTGTAAACTACTGTCTGATATCACTACAGAGTTGTAACCATATTGTAAACTACTGTCTGATATCACTACAGAGTTGTAACCATATTGTAAACTACTGTCTGATATCACTACAGAGTTGTAACCATATTGTAAACTACTGTCTGATATCACTACAGAGTTGTAACCATATTGTAAACTACTGTCTGATATCACTACAGAGTTGTAACCATATTGTAAACTACTGTCTGATATCACTACAGAGTTGTAACCATATTGTAAACTACTGTCTGATATCACTACAGAGTTGTAACCATATTGTAAACTACTGTCTGATATCACTACAGAGTTGTAACCATATTGTAAACTAGTCTGATATCACTACAGAGTTGTAACCATATTGTAAACTACTGTCTGATATCACTACAGAGAAGCTAGAAGACTACAGTTACCCCATTCAACGTACAATAATTCTTATAAGGATATATTGATTACCAGAATCTCTTATTCTGATATGTAGAGAACATGTACATATATAGTACTTTGCCAATATAGTACATACTACATTGGCAAAGTACTATATATATTTTCTGTACATAATACAGTCTATGCCTTGGGGAACAAATACCAAATAACACATTGTATGAAAGTTTAATTTAATACATAAAAAATGGTGAACCTTATTTCATTTCAATGACATTTTTTTTGTCATTTCAGTTTACAATGCAGAAAATAATACATTCCATATGACAATGACTATCATAATGATAAAAAGAATTTAGTTAAAACTTAATTAGATTTACAAAGAGTCTAATTACAATAACTTCAATGAGCTCTGGCAGGCTAAAGTGAATTGAGGCATTTCTATTATTTCTTATGAATAGGAAAGACCCGTTTTAACCTGTGATGAAAACCTTTAGCAAAAATAGTGAAAAATAATTTCTGGGCATTCTTGAGGTCTAAAATTCTACCAGCTTGGCTTTATAGCAATATTTGCCATTGCAATGTTACAATTTATTCTGAAAGTGTGAGTTCATATGCAAAATATAACATTGTTACTCTGAAACACATGGAAATCAAGTGTTTATTAACTATTTCTATTTTTAGTTTGGCCCAATATTTTTGCACACAATAAAATTACCATACACAGACATCAACATATTTCCAAAGCAGTTCCATAGAAAATCCTGTTTATTTTTGACATTGCCTTCCCTTCTGATGAGTGTCTTTTCTATGAGAAGCTGTCTGTATGCATGATATATATAGACGCTTCTGTATCTCCTGAAAATCTTTTCCAGACTGGTGCTAGCTCAAACATGCATGCATGCATTCATTACACAATCGCTCGGTGTTAGGGCCCAATGCTGTTAGCGTTTTGCATGCAGAAATTATCCAGGCCATTTAATATTAAGGCATTAGAGGTGAACCTTTGTGTGTTCCATCACACACACATATAATAAAGTGACAAAGATAAAACCACACAACTGATAGCCAATAATAGTACCATATGTGGTAGCTATTGATAGTATGTGGTAGCTAGTGATAATATGTGGCAGCTAGTGATAGTACGACATGTGGTAGCTAGTTATAGTACCACATGTGGTAGGTAGTGATAGGATGTGGTAGCTAATGATAACATGTGATAGCGAGTGTTAGTACCGTATGTGGTAGCTAGGGATAGTACCACATGTGGAACCCAGTGATAGTACCACAAGTGGGATAGTACCACATGTGGAACCCAGTGATTGTACCACAAGTGGTAGCCATTGATAGTTCCAGTATGTGGTAGCTACCATTTAATATTAAGGCATTAGAGGTGAACCTTTGTGTGTTCCATCACACACACATATAATAAAGTGACAAAGATAAAACCACCCAACTGATAGCCAATAATAGTACCATATGTGATAGTAATTGCTAGTATGTGGTAGCTAGTTATAGTACCACATGTGGAACCCAGTGATTGTACCACAAGTGGTAGCCATTGATAGTTCCAGTATGTGGTAGCTACCATTTAATATTAAGGCATTAGAGGTGACCCTTTGTGTGTTCCATCACACACACATATAATAAAGTGACAAAGATAAAACCACACAACTTATAGCCAATAATAGTACCATATGTGATAGTAATTGCTAGTATGTGGTAGCTAGTGATAGTATGTGGCAGCTAGTGATAGTATGTGGCAGCTAGTGATAGTACCACATGTGATAGCTAGTGATAGTATGTGGTAGCTAGTGATAATATGTGGTAGCTAGTGATAGTACCACATGTGATAGCTAGTGATAGTACCACATGTGATAGCTAGTGATAGTATGTGGTAGCTAGTGATAGTACCACATGTGCAGTGTTCTCCCCAGGCCAATTAGCTGATATGGCTCCGGCTCCGTATCAGCTTCAGTTTGAAATCCTCCTTGCCGTATCAGCTTAATTGACCCGTATCACCTTAGACTATGAACCGTATCACCTTAGACTATGAACCGTATCACCTTGTTATTTGTACTGAAGGTGGTCTTTTTTCACAAGAAATTGACACTGATTAAATCACAAGGCTGACCCACGTCCAGTAATGACCCCACTGGTCAGTTGCACGATAGGCGTATTGCCACAGGGGGCCTGTAATTAGTGGGGAGAGGGCCGGACAACAAGCCCACAGGTGTCGGGCAAGCGTGCTCACTGGAGCCCAAAGCAACAACCACCGGATCCGTTTAGCATGGTCAATAGGTGATTAATTGAGGAAACTGGTGTTAGATTAACAAAACAAACACTTATTACATGTAAATCAATTTACTCACATATGATTGCATTTGACAACGCTGAAATAGCGTGTGTATTCAGTTAGTGATGGTCGCCATCTTAGATTGTGTAAAGTACAGACCGGAAAGCGGAATGAAAATCCGGATTTGTTGTTTTTAGGAAGAAGGGCTCAAATAAAAATGCTGTTTGAATATTTAATCACATTTACTGACAGCAGTATTTAATGCAGTTTTGGAGGAAATAAAAACACTGTACACTTTATTAAAACATTTTCTCTTTCAATAATAAGAACTGTGATATAAACTTTTTATGTAAGTGTTTCCCCCTATAGCACTAACAGCTCTTAAATATTTCTTCTTTAAATACTTTTTAATGGGGATAAAGTAAGGGATACAAATGTAAAAATAAGAGACAAATGTCATATCTATTATTCAATGTACAAAACTCATACACCGTTCTATAAATGGTATTTTTTTTAGAATATTTAAAAACAAACAATAATATTGCTGAAAATTCAGACATAAGGAACACTTATTTCTTTCTTTGGTTTTAATGTTCATCAAAAGAAGTTTGGTAAATAAAAGTAACTATCTAAACATAATATTACACCCCACCCCCTTTTATAAGGTATTATTTTAGCGTGTCCGTCTTGAACGTTCGTTGCAAATGAAACATATCAGCTTAAAAAAATTCTGGGGAGAACCCTGATGTGGTAGCTAGTGATAATATGTGGTAGCTAGTGATAGTACCACATGTGGTAGCAATATTTAGTACCACAAGTGGTATCATGTAACAGTACCACATGTGGTAACTAGTGACAGTACAAGTAGTAGCCATTGCTAGTACCACATGTGGAACCCAGTGATAGTACCACAAGTGGTAGCCATTGATAGTTCCACATGTGGAACTCAGTGATAGAACCACAAGTGGACCCCAGATAGATGTGTGTTCAAGGATTCCTGGACAGAGACAGTTCATCTTCAAACTGTGCTTGAAGGTTTATGAGGAGAAAGTAATGAAGCATGTATGCTATGCAAGGCAACTATAGAGACCTACATATACAAAGCCTGTGTTGTAGAAATATATACTTAAATACAGAATTCATTATTAGTTTCAAATGGGAGATATTTTAGAGCATCATCAAAGAGAAGATTAAATCACATTTGCTACCCAAAGAAATCTTTAGCACTGAACATGGATCTGGTAATCTCAGTAATTAAGGTAAGAAACAAAGAGCAAACCATCTGATTGTATTTGGTATTCCAGAACAGCTATAACAAAATGAAACGGAAGAAAGCAGACATAAAAGTATTAAGGGAGATGTTTGAAGCACGTGGTTGTTAAAGCACAGATGGTGAAATGAAAAAAAATAGTCAAAAAATTGAAAAGGGACAGAATGAGCTCGAATCTCTTGGAAAGGAGAAATAGCTTTAGGAACTTCAAAGGATTTTAAAAATAGCCATAGCTATTCTTCTGACAAGATTTAGCATAAAGCAAAGGAGAAACAGACATTGTAAAAAGAAAAAAAGATGAAAGTACATAGGAATTCATATATCAATTCTGACTACATTTCATTTCTTGTTTTTATCATTAGCATGATAATTAACATGACAAGACAATAGATATCTTGAGAATTGATAAACTGTTTTAAAATGTTAATAATTGATCAGTTTGAATGTCATATCTTAGATATTGATAAACTTTGCATCATTCACCTTACTGAACTATACAAACAGCTTGAATTCATGAAATTCTTTTCTTTCATATTGGAATAATAATCATGACTCTCTCTATCTTTCCAAACCCTTTAGTGGAAAATCGTCATAGCTATTTTAGTGTACAAGATAAATAAATATTGAATGATCGTGAGTTTTTTATGGCTACAGCTATTGGTCTATCTTTAAGTTTAAACACTGCAATATTGCTACAAATTAGCAGCGATCAACATTAACTATTGGTATCTTAAGAGTCTAAGACCAGACGTAGTTCAATTTTCTTGCAACCTCAGATGGCCTGATCGAGCTGACCATGAATCTACCGGAGATTGTGTTGACACACACCCCAAGTGTAAAGTGCCAGATCAATATAAAATCAATAGACCACAAGTGGGCTGCTCTCATCTATACGTCGTGTCCAGACATTTTATATCATACATGTAACAACTCAGGATTTTACATACAATCTCTTCTTTATAACTCAACAATGACTCGAACAGGTTTTGAAATACAACGGATGAGTCGGAGAAGTATAAATACAGCTAAATATATACCCTTGTTCTCTATATTGATATTACAATAATAGAGCCTTATTTTATATTAATACATGTAGCTGAACGCTATAACACTCCAAATTAATTAACACAAAACCAAGATTTTTTTTCCTGAATCAGCTTATATTACTACTGGCATGACTTAAATGGAATTGTCAAGTTTTTATACTTATAAATATAAATCAGTGTTCATTTAGATACCATGCCTGTTTCAGTACTTGTATCAGGTAATTCAATGGACACTGAAATGATATTAACTCCAGTTATTTTCAGATATGTTCAAAGTGTCATGTTGTCTTTTTACACTTTTCTGCATAAATCTTTAAAAATTTGACTATGGCACCAACAAACATTTCTCACTTACCTAGAATAAGATATGCATTTCCAGAATTTACACTTTTTTCAGACTTACCAATACCCAACTCCTTTCTTCACAGATTTAAGGAAGCAATGATCAAATGCAAGGATAAAACTACTACTGGTAAAACAGGAGTAGAAGTACCTAGAATCCCCTATGCATGGACCTGGGGATGGAGATGAAAACTAGATTGACTTTTTCTCTGACTTTCATTTGTTTTCCTTTGTCATTGCACAAAAATTGCATGTAGACATTATCTCATCCAAAATAGGGGTATTCACAGGGATCCCTAGAAGACAATAAAACACCATACCGCTCTGAAAAAGTATTATTCCTACTGTTGTCCATTTATCAAAAAAAAGTTGGATACTTTATAATGATGTATTTTGATGTAGGAAACAAGTATCGTACCAGGTATATTCCCAAACTAAAGTACACATGATGTAACTTAACACATTTAGGACCCCACATATATATACCCCTGGAACCTCATCAAAATACTCATACTCTAAAACAGCAGGAAATGGTCTAGATGTACAAGTTAAGAGTCCTAGAAACATGGAAAAGAGAGCTCCAATGTTCCTGCATGGTTCTCACAGCTAACTTAATGTACAGCTTTGTGACAGTGTAGCACGTAGCATACATCACAACATCTTGATGAATTGATCAGGAGATAACAAATATCAGCAGCTAAGCAATGACAAGCAACAATTAGTTTTGCTCTCCAACTTTCTTGGCTCCTGTTGGTAGAGAAACAGGATTCTGTGTATACACATAGACATTTAATAACAGTTACTACATATACATCAGTGACTTTAGTTATTGCCTTAGAAGAGTCACCATATTTGATGCAAATCTGACGCAATATTGGCATAAATTCAAATGTTTTCTACATATATACACACCATGTAAGAAATGAATAACCTATAAAGAAATAATGCAACCCACTGAAAGCAATCCATATATATAGCCCCTTTACTCCAGACAATATTAGCGTAAATGACCCAAACTACATATACATAGAGAGGACAACACACATGTTTTAGTGTGCATCTGTGACTGTCAACCAAGAAGCCAGTTATTTATACCATGATAGACAAACTAAAACCTTCTGTAAACAAAAGTGCATTTCAAACTTGACCAAGTAATGTGCTTTGTAATAATCCCTCATTCAATTGTGCTTATTTTAAGACATTTGTTGTATGTACCTGCATCGAAAATAACATCATGTAATCACTCAGCCAATTAGAATTTAGAATTTGATTTACAAATGTTTTAGACTGTTTTGATCAATTATACCAATGGCAGAAACAAACACAAGAGTGACACATACAATGAGAATGATGCATTTGCACTAACTAATTGTTATTTCTGCTAATATGGACTTCATGACATCCATCATACAAGTATGTTTCAAAAGAACTATTATAGCTTGTTGATAAGTTACTCATGGTCAAGCACCAGCAAATCTGGCTTTAAAATTAAATTTGACTTTTTAGGATGAATGTAAACATATGCGTTAACAATAACTGACAGTGAGTGTCTCAATTGTCTTGTAAGTATACACAGCAAATAAATTGGAGGTCCAAGCGAGTCAATGAAATGAATCATGTATCAATTAACTCAGTTACCGATGGCTTGGTGGAATCTCATCTTCTTCTTCCATATGAAGGGTCAGACTCAAAGGTTTGAGTGCAATTGATCCTAACAGGAGGCATTAAAAACAATGTTGGTCCAAACTGCTATGGCATCCCTGCAGGTAGGGTGTAAAAATTGTACCTGCTGCTCCAACTGCATGATCGTAAGAGGGGACTAAATTTGGGATCTTATCTTTTCTCTTCTTTCTAAACAATTTTCTTCTTCCTAATGTCTCCCTTGACAATGCCTCACTTTTGGCCTTTAGTTGAGCGTTCGCCCCTGTGCGGAAGGCTTAGGGTTCTGTCCCCAGGGCGAGACCTGCTTAACGCTCAGCAATTTAGGAGGTGGACGATCCCTTCCCCCCGTTGTCAGTATAATGTGACCGAGTGGGGTGTCCTGCTGGGTGTCTTCAGCAGTATGTTTCAGTGAGCTAGCACTATAAAGTCGGCATCAGCTCCGCACTATCACAAGGAGACAAACATGAACATATCGCAGCCTCCCAAAACACACATGCATACACTACCAGGGACTAATCTAGCTTTATTTTGCTGCCGCTAAACGGCACTTTCCCCTCGAGAAAAAGGTACCAAAATTCCCCTATTTTCCCCTAAAATTCCCCTTTTTCTTCAAAATAAATATTTCAAAATCTTGATCATAAATGCGTTGCATTCTTTTATCTTTTCCTCATAAAAATAAAAATGATTTTTGAGCACCAAATTGAAAATCATCGATCGTTTTTGTTTATTTCCCGGAATTCATGAAATGCGTATTCCATCATTGCTGTCAAGCGCAGAAGTGACCCGTTTTATGCATGCGTAACATCGCGGAAAATTGCATCCGGAAAAAACATAAAGCTTAAATCAACCAGACATCATGTCGCACAAGGAGGGTTTTTACGTGTAAAAATTAAGAAAGAAAAGATGCAAAAAATCGTAGTATATATACAATGTTTGCCAAACAGGCAAAAGGTCAGACAGAGTCGGAAATTGATACAGGTCCCCCCGACAGCAGTGAACATGCAACTACGTCGTCGAGTGCAGCGGTGCCAGACGTAACGTTACTGTAGACATAGGCTAAGGTGACAGTACCCTAATCGGATCACCAAACCATCATTTTATTAAATCATTGAACAAATCTGAGTAGGAATTGTAATCATTTATGGTTGTACCAAAGGGAAAATATCGATGAGTGTTCTTACAAACGAAATTAGCACCCGGGGCTCACTTGAGATATTTATAGAACCCTCTGAGGTCACCAATCAGCGTCTCCGGTTTTTGCGAATGTTGGAACCCAAATCGGATCAAGGCTTGAATTTTGCAGTATCTTACGCTTCAAATAAATATTTTTTGTCAGCATATTAACATTTTATGATGACCTTTAGAGTTTATATGACAAAAAGGATTTCTATAATGAGAATTTATTTTGACATGAAACGTTTCAAAACAGAAATGTATGAGTTAAAATATACATGGCTATAATATAGTTATGTACATTGCAAACAGAGGCTATTTTTGCAAAATTTGTGAACATTACTTAGGTAACAAAAAAATAAACTTCGTTGATGGGACTGGCTTGGGTGACCATCCTACCAGACGTCTAGAAAGTCATGAAAATGAACACATTCACAAAAATGCTCCCCAGTGATCAAGTTCGTGTCATTTTTCCTGGTCTTTTTATTCTATGAAATAACCGGCGCGTCTAATTACCCAATACTACCAATACTACCCAATACTACCCCATACGACCCAGTTATGAACCAAATACTTCTTTATTACTGTGAAATATCACCTTTGTAGACGTTATTTACTTCCATCTGCCATATTTTTTGGGAAATATGCGATTTGGTGCCGAAAACATCACCGAATTGCCGTGACTATGACCCAATACTACTCCATACCACGGAATTAGATAAGATCCAAGTCCGTGCCCATACCATCCAATACTACCCAATACCACCCCATACGACCCAGTTATGAACCAAATGCTTCTTTATTGCTGTTAAATATCACATTTCTTGAAGTTATTTACTTCTATATGACACATCCTATCTGGAAATATGCGATTTGGTGCAGAAAACATCACAGAAATGCTGTGACTAGGGGTTCGACGATTTACAGGAACAGGCAGGAACAGGCAGAAAACTATTAATTATTATATATACATTAATGAATATATATATTAGATACATTTAAGTATCGTTATCGGGTATAAGATATATTTGATAAAAGAATTGCAATTACATGATACATTGTACTATATTAATTCTATTCATGTCATAAAATGGTGTTATTAAGATCATATATATAAATTTAACAGGAAATATTTAGAAAATTTGAAATTACTTTTCAAAAATGTTAGATATTCAATTTTGTTAAACAAAACAGTATCAATTATATAACAATGCTGGAGAAGAACCTTCAGTTAAATTAGATACTCAAATACTATGAAATTCAAAAAGTATATGGATTGTATATGATTCAAAGTCCTTTCTTATTTATTTTTATATAATGCATACATTGCTTTTTGAGCCTGTTCAACAAGTTTTTTTCTTGCTTTACAGAAACTGCCATTATAATGAAACAGCAGTCCTAGAAACGAGTAGCTGTCATGTGTTTGCAAATCTTCACCAAAAAGAGTTAAACGAATATTTTGTGCAAATACTTTTTTCAAAGATAACAACTCTAGTTTTATTGAGATTAACTTTAAGTTTCCAAATAGTAAAGTAAGTTTTAAATACAAGGAAAGCATTCTGTAGACCTTTAGCTGTTTCTGACATAACAACTGTTTCATCTGCATATAGCAGAATAAATAATTTAACAAATATACCCATGCGTTCTTGAAATAAAGTATCAATATACTGGAGTTGATCAACATTACTTTGCATGAAAAATTCTTCTAAATCATTTAAATATGTCGAGAACAAAAATGGGGAGAGATTTTCACCTTGTTTTACCCTGACGTGACATGTGAAAAAATCAATCATACCATTGCTAGTTTTTACGCAAGATTTAGTGTTTGCATACAGATTTATTATAGCATTAAATATCTTTCCTGTGATATTATTCTTTAATAATTTCTTCCATAAACCTACCCTCCAAATAGTTTCAAACGCTTTTCTGAAATCAATGAATGAACAGAATAGCTTTTTACTTTTTGAAACGTATATAGATATTAAAGCATGAAGGATAAATATATTTTCAGTTGTAGAGTAGCCTTTCCTAAAACCAGCTTGAACATTGGAACAAGAAGTCTATTGTCTACTATTACGGAATTAGATAATCAGTTTTGACCACATCGGCCTTTGAAAAAAAATGAAACTTAAAGCGTTTCACCGTGTTTCTTTCTTCTTTACATATACAATTAATATACAGTATTGTTTTTCTATAACAGATAAGGCCTAACAATCCAACATATGGACTTCAATATTTATTTACGTAAAACACGTATTTCAATTAACTTATATTTACATATAGAATAATATTTAATTTTCAGATTGATGTCCCTTTTTTGAGTTGGAAAATTGCGTATTTTCTTTTTTTTAAGATCGTAGACGTGATGGGATTGTAATCTACACATTAACACCAATTAATTCACTCAAAATATATTCATGCTATTTATTAAGAGTTGAGTATAAGTTATGAAGTTATTAAAATTTAGTTATCATAATGTCATTTCCAATGTTTCAGGTGTTATGACATCGCAATAACAATGTCATATATATAAATGAGAAAATAACTCAGATACATATTTATTATATATGTAATATATAATTCTCTGAACAACCCTTTTTTATAGAATAAAACAGAGACATAAATTGGAACCTCGGCCTGGCAATTTATATATATATATATATATATTTAGTCCGATCCTGCCCCGTTCCTGTAATTGCAATTCTTTTATCAAATATACCTTATACCAGATAAGGATAATTAAATATATACAATAAATATATATAAATAAGTCCGATCCTGCCCCGTTTCTGTCCGTTCCTGTAAATCGTCGACCGTTCTTGCCCGATCCATATCAATACAATACTTTTTTTTAAATTCTTTGCAATCCTTTTATCAAATGACGTATCTTGTACCCGATAAAAAAGATATAATAATATAAATATAAATATAATTTAGTCCGATTCTGCCCCGAATGGCGATCATGTAATTGCAATCATTTTATCAAATATATCTTATACCCGATAATGATACTTTAATGTATCTAATCAGAGACGTATAAAGCCATAACTGTGTTATATACGTCTCTGATCTAATATATATATTCATTAATGTATAGGCCTATATAAAAATTAATAGATTTCTGCCCGTTCCTGTAAATCGTCGAACCCCTAGTCACGGCATTTCGGTGATGTTTTCTGCACCAAATCGCATATTTCCAGATAGAATGTGACATATAGAAGTAAATAACTGTGACATTTCACAGTAATAAAGAAGTATTTGGTTCATAACTTGGTCGTATGGGGTAGTATTGGGTGGTATTGGGTAGTATTGGGTGGTATGGGCACGGACTTAGATCTAATCTAATTCCGTGGTATGGGGTAGTATTGGGTCATAGTCACGGCAATTCGGTGATGTTTTCGGCACCAAATCGCATATTTCCCGATAAAATATGGCAGATGGAAGTAAATAACGTCTACAAAGGTGATATTTCACAGTAATAAAGAAGTATTTGGTTCATAATTGGGTCGTATGGGGTAGTATTGGGTGGTATCGGGTAGTATTGGGTCATAGTCACGGCAATTCAGTGATGTTTTCGGCACCAAATCGCATATTTCTCGATAAAATATGACAGATGGAAGTAAATAACGTCTACAAAGGTGATATTTCACAGTAATAAAGAAGTATTTGGTTTATAACTGGATCGTATGGGGTAGTATTGGGTAGTATTGGGTAATTAGACGCACCCACAATAACAGCTAGTACACATACATAATACATACAAACATCGAGACAGTCCGTTTATGTATTTTTCCCCTATTAGGGAAAACAAATCCCCTTTTTACAGAAAGGGCACTTTCCCCCAAAACCTAGATTAATCCCCGACTACATGCATGCATCTTGCACACAGGGGAGGCCGTCCTTAAATGACCATAGCTGTTGATAGGACGTTAAACAATACCAAACCAAACTTAGAAATTTGGAAGCCAGGTGCTAAAATGTTCTGAAATGGCCGAGTGTACCAAAACATCTGTACCTGTTGGTCCTTTTCAATATGCAAGAGATGATGGTGACCAGTCATATATATGACTATATAGCCAATTCCATCAGATTTGCCGTTGCTCCAATACCTGCCATGTAGTGAAAAAAAACATATTTGATTCGCATCCCCTCCCCTGCATCCTCAAACAAACATAAGTGTGCTGTACTTAATAACACGTCAAATACAAAAGGTACGGTAATGCAGTAACCGAATGCTGCAATACTTATCAGCATTGTTTACGTTTGTTAATTTTCTGGGATTGTCATTTTATTCAGATTATCTACTTCATTCATCTTTCATTTACATTTCATTACAGGTCAAAGTTTCTAAACCCATAAAATGCATTTTCTGAGTTTGCACGTTGAAGACTGCCTCAGAGATGTCCAAACAAGGTTCCAAAACTAATCCTACGAAACCAACAACAACAAATTTGACAGCTGAAAGTGGTATAAACACTTACCTTTTCCATTCGTTCGAAATGTTCCTTTAAAAAGGTGACAGGGTTATCAGGGCGGTTCATACATAGCTGAACTATACATTCTTTCAATAACTGTTGAACGTTGTGCCTCTGCACATAATTCTCACACTCTTTCAGACTTTGCTCTTCGTCGGAGTTCGCAGCCATGCTTCACAATTTCTCGTCGCAGCAACAAGTACTGCTTTTGTTAGGAAAGTATTGATTGGTTAATGTCAATTTAACTCCGTTGAATGGACTAATCAAATGTCGTTTCACAAAATCTCTTTTTGCTTGAAACGATTGATGTATTTTTCAGAATACATCACCAAACAAAGAAGCGGAATATCAGACCAGGAAGGGAGATAACTGTAAGACAGATGACTACTTCATATTGTTTTATCAATGCCGTTTTAAAACAAAAAATTATATGAAGAACATATCTGCCAAATATAAAAAAAAAACGATTAGTCGTTTTAGAAAATGAAAAAATAGTTCGTTCATTGAATTCCGATCGGCATTTGAGATGACGGTATGCTGGATACCGAAACTGACTTACAGGCCGGTGAATATGTATATAGTAACCTTCCTATTGCAATAATCAGTTTACACACCTAGGCTATGTGTTCCGTTTTCTGAGATTTGTCAAATAATTTCATTTGGCGTTCGTGTATCGCTTACACATGACCGTAAACATCGGATCTATGACAAAAATAATGCCTTTTTTATTCAAAAGAACAAGTGTAGATAAAGAGATAAAGAGTGAGAATTGGTCCTTTCGGCCTTGTAGAGCCTCAGAATGATGAGCAGCACAGATGTATTTATAGCGGCAGACATACGTAAACAGAGAGTCTGTGGCGAATAGTTGGCATTCCAAACTCCTACTTTATGTCACTGTGCACGCATGTGTGTTGGCACGCCTTCCTCGTTCCGTATTAGATAAGTTTTATTTACAAACTCACATGGACACTTGGATTTGTTTACAATGTACTATATAGGTTCATACTGATAAGCAAATATTTTATGAAAGGTAGTGTATACAAGTTTTTAATTATTTAAGGCTTTAAAATTAAAAATGACAAATATAAATTAACATTTTTCGTTTTAAAGATACGTAATGGAATTCTTTTATTTTAAAATATAACAGTTACACACTTTGTTCTGCCATCTTCCCATTTGAAATTTACCTAAAACCTTAGTCAGAGACTTGTACAAGTAGGTTTTCAAGAAAAATTGTGTTTTCAAGTAAGATTACACCCGAATAAAATTGACCCTTTGAGAAGCTTATATAACAATATAGACGTGTCCGTATTCCAAAATATCTCCATAACAAAACGAATTCTACACTTGAATCGAACAATTCAATTGTAAATCCACAAAAAATGGTCGATTTTGTTTTGTACAAAAAAAGACTTGTGCTTGTTCAATAAGTCGGCACAATAAGCATTGCATCAATCAATCAATACAGAGTGTCGTCGATATCGACGGAGGAAGTCAATCAGATGAAGATGATAACATTTTTCCAGCGCTGGTCGGCCGCGGGGCCCGGCGTTTAGAACCCCGATTTTCAAGGTCGGGCGCAGCTTCGACTCTCGGCGTAACGTTGAATTAGATCTGTATGTTTGACACCTACGCATGATCTATGTTAATTGTTACACGAATATCTATATGAAAACATATCATTTGCAAGGAAAATACAGCAAGCCGGTCAACAGTTTGAAATATTGGTTGGTCAGTAATTTTACAGCGGTGTGCAACCAGGGACAGTATATACTTCACTATACGTCCCTGGTGCAACTTACTGTTTTTTTAGTAACAAAACAGATTTACAAGTCAAGGTTCTGACAATCTTTGTGAAACTGATTGGCTGACAGCGGCTATCAACCACCAATCAGATTCACTAGTCAAAAGGTCTGATTGACTGACAGTCGCGCTCAACAGACATAGTTTTGCCTAATGATGCAGATGCATGTATGCTGTTATATGTATGCTGTTATATGTATACATGTATGCTGTTATATGTATGCATGTATGCTGTTACATGTATGCATGTATTGTATGCTGTTATATGTATACATGTATGCTGTTATATGTATGCATGTATGCTGTTACATGTATGCATGTATGCTGTTATATGTATGCTGTTAGATATATGCATGTATCCTGTTATATGTATGCATGTATACTGTTACATATATGCATGTATGCTGTTATATGTATACATATATGCTGTTATATGTATGCATGTATGCTGTTATATGTATGCATGTATGCTGTTATATATATGTAATTANATGCATGTATGCTGTTATATGTATGCATGTATGCTGTTATATATATATTATTATATGTATGTATGTATTTATGTATGTATGCTAAATAAATCTTGAATCTTGACAGCGTAAGAGAACTTTTTTGCTGTAATCGGTCAAAACAAGTTTCATCGCTGTTGATACCCACTACGCTGCAGGCCTCGGGAAACATTTCATCCCGACACCCCAGGGAAATTATTTTAACAGATAAAAATACACAAACAAGCTATAGTATCACAGCCTACAGGCGTTGTGAACAAACAACTAGTAGCGCTGATGAGTAGCTCTGTACAACAACTAGGCCTATAGTAGCACCTCAGACAATTTTAAGGATATCGACTGAGTGAAATAATAGCTATTACATGACAGATGAACAAAGGGAGATAAACAGTTCTGTAAATGTCTGCTGAAGAGAAAGATCCGGGAGTGTTAGTGAAGGATAATGCCACTGGCCATACACAAACCATTATAAACAAGGCAAACAGCATTGTCCGATCCATCCTTTGCAGAACGAAAGTGAGCGTAACCCCTGGAGTATTTAGGATGATCTGTGTGGGAAGGCCGTGTGACCGGGGAAGATTGAAATCATTGGTTTGATTTATCAAGTACCACGGATTATGTTACAAACGATATATAGAGCATTTGAAAGTTAAACAGCGTACCGTAACGTTTATTGAAATCCAACTTCGTCCACAACACAAGCAAACTGAAGAAATAAGTACGAATGTGTGTATAGGAATACATGATAAGGAAACACTGTTTCACTTACAGAACAGAACAAATATTGAACTATTTATCCGAAAAGTTGTCGCATCTGAAAAATTATGGCAGAACAGATTTTAAAACACTCTAAGCTTATAAACTAGCTTCAGACCATAGGGACCCGTGGATCGCTTTATTCGTTTATAAAAAATGGAGGGGCGTCTCCTCTACTAATTTAGTAGAGAAGCCCCACTCTCCATACCCTATTTCTTAGTTAGTGTACTTCCGACGTTGAGTAAAGGGCTTGTCACACACTACGGATGTAACTCGACGGGAATAAACCGAAGCAAAAATACCCTTGAAAGTACCGGCGTTCCCGTTATAGCGATGTGCTACCGAATACTACTTTCTGCCACCTTCGTGTTACCGATGCGCCGTCGATGTTATACCGAGGCATCAGTACTACTTCGGTGGTATTTGGTAGAACGATACATTGAGGCCACTGGAGACGCAACGGCGGACATTTTTGAGCATGATGTTCTGACGATGTACCACCGTTGCCGTTCTAGTACCGATCCACGACATATGACAGGTCATTTAGGTTTGTCGACAACTGATGCAGCTGTTAAGATAAGTCTATTTCACAGGGTCGGTATTAGTGCTGTAAGGTAACTACATACAAATTCTTTACTTTATATTTTCTAATTAAAAAAGTAGATACAGCAATTAAGGATGTACTCTTCTGAGGTTTCAATCACGTTCAAGTCTCGTTTTGATCTGGTGTAATGGGTTTTTGTAATATTTAACAACTTATGATCAAGTTTATTAGCAAACACGCATCTAAAAAATATGTCAAAAAACTAGATGCCTGTTGTTTGTAGAACTTTTTTTGCAAGAATTTTGAAAAATTACCAATTCGGCGGCCATTTTGAAAATGTGTATTATTGTGTAAATCTTGTGCTTCAAAAAAGGCCAAATTTTCACCTTTTTTGGCATTAGATTGATCACTTAAATTGTCATTGTGTCGCCATTTTTAATTGTATGTAGCAGGTTCATTTTTGCTGTACAACTTTATAATGTTCAATATGATAAAAATAATATGCAACAAACTGGAAAATTATACATAATTGATATTTTTTTACGTATTTAGTGTAACTGAAGCACTTTTGATTTTTGACCCCGAAAAAACTAAAAACATAACACAAATGATAATGGGACAAAAAAAGAAGCACACTGACCCCCCATATTTGTAGATGTTTTAGAAAGAGAAACACGTTTTCATTTAATTCATTAAATATTTAAAAAAGTTAAATACCAGAACTTTTTATATCAAGCGTTTAATCTGTAAAAAAATGGTAAAAAATGAGTATATTTTCATTAAAAAATAGGGGGTAGGGGTAACTAAAATCGGCTTTTCGAGTTAAAACAATAAGATTAAGAAATTTTACTTCCATAATTTAAAAGAAAATAATATTTTCAACAATTCTACAAACATTTTTACATATCTGATAACACACTTGGAAGAAAT
>NW_018404548.1:198741-203436 GCF_002113885.1 Mizuhopecten yessoensis
TGGTGGAGTATCTTAGAAAGTTTAACCCTAAGAAATTTTATAAATATTTCTCTAGGAGTCGCAGTACTAGCACTCGATCGAATATTGGTATTAACGAGTTCTTAGCACATTTTAAAACATTAAGTGGCGGTGACAATAATGCACCTTACGATGATCTTGAAGACACACTGGATAACACAAATATCTCGGTATTCGAAAAACTGGATGAACCATTTACTATAGACGAAATTCGTACTGCTATACGGAATTTGAAAAGAGACAAAAGTTGCAGTGAAGATAACATCTTAAACGAATTATTTATAGATTGCGAGGAAATTATGTTGCCATGTATAATCAAACTTTTTACAAAAATTTTTGACTCTGGGTTTTTCCCTGACGTATGGTCACGTGGCAGTATAGTTCCAATACACAAGAAAGGTGATGTAAACTTTGTTGGAAATTATAGAGGTATAACTCTAGTAAGCTGTATGGACAAGTTATTTACGTCCGTATTAAATAGGAGACTTCTCAAATGGGATAAAGAACATTCGATTATCACAGATGCCCAATTTGGTTTTAAAGCGGGATCTTCAACAGTTGATGAAATTTTTGTTTTACAATCGCTGATTAATAGAACTTTAAAGAAAAAGAAGAGATTATACTGCTGTTTTGTAGAATACAAAAAAGCATTTGATCATATTGACAGAAGTAAACTTTGGTGTAAACTAATAAAGCATGGAGTACAGGGTAAAGTACTCAGAATTATAACATCATTGTACGAAAATGTCAAATCGTGTGTAAAATATAATGGAGGTATATCAGAGTATTTCAACAACAAGATCGGTCTTTTTCAAGGGGAAGTACTCTCACCGATTCTGTATAGTCTTTTTGTGAATGATTGTGAAATGCATTTTATAAATCAAAATTGTTCATCTGTCGAGTTAGGAATGATATCCATATTTTTGCTAATGTATGCTGATGACTCCGTCTTAATAGCGGAATCACCTCATGAACTACAACATATGCTAGATGCATTGTTATTATACAATAAGGAATGGAAACTCACACTTAATATCGAAAAGACCAAAGTAGTAATATTTAGAAATGGAGGGATTGTGCGAAATGAAGAAAAATGGTACTATGACAATAATGATTTGCAACAAGTGAACGAATTTAACTACCTGGGCATGCTTTTTAACTTCAATGGAAAATTCAATAAAACGCAACAACATGCTGCCGAAAAAGGACGAAAGGCATATTTTGCTTTAAATAATAAAATAAGAAACCACAATTTCAACACTCAAACGTTATGTTCAGTGTTTGATACGTATATTAGCAGTGTACTAGGGTATGCGAGTGAAATTTGGGGTTTTCACAGAGCGTTGGAAGTTGAAAAAGTACATACTTGTTTTTGTAAAAATATTTTAGGTGTTGGTAAGAAAACATGTAATGACTTGGTATATTTTGAATTAGGCAGACTTCCGATGCATGTTGCAAGAAAATTGAAAATATTGAAATATTGGATCAAAGTCAAAGACTCAGACAATTGTATACTCAAAGCATGTTACGAACAAAGAAATCTAGATAATGATGACTGGATTATGAAAATAAGACAAGAACTGAATTTACTAGGATTGGGGTATTTATGGAACAGCAACTATGATAGTAAGGTTATGTATAAAATTATAGAACACAAATTTTATGATATTCATACTCAAGAAATATTGTCAAATATAAGAAATTCGTCCAAAGGATCATTGTATCAACACTTGGTAGATAACTTTGATTTACAATTTTATTTAAGAAAACCTATTGACAAACTATATAAGAAAAATATCTCCCGTATTCGATTATCATCACATAACCTTAAGATAGAAAGTGGGAGATATACGAATACTGCTAGGACCGAAAGGTTATGTGAATTATGCGATCTCAATGATATAGAGGACGAATTTCACTTTATTTTGAAGTGTCCATTTTATTGCAACATACGCTCTAAATACTTAAAGCCATACTATTATCGCAAACCAAGTGTGTTTAAACTTATACAATTACTTAGTGTATATAATGTTAAAGAACTAAACAATCTAGGAAAATTCATACATTTCGCATTTAAGCAACGTTCTCGAGTATCATAGTCTTATATATATATATATGTCTGGCATGTATTACTCTCCTTATTACAGGTACAATTGCATGAATGCTATTTATGTAATTGTTATATAATAACTGTATTGTACACATGTAATTTGTCTTATAAGCCGAAATGGCTTACAGAATAAAAGAATTAGGGAATATAAAGAAAGGCCGTCCTACAAGCCCCGGTAGCTGCGACGTTGGGGCAGACCTCATTATAATAACTTCTTGTTTGCGCCTCTCGATTTGTGTTTGCAAATGTGAAGAAAATAAAAAGGAAATAACACTATCAAAAGAAAGTTGTCATTGAAAAAAAAACGAAAATCACATTCGCATCAAAATGGTATAAACCCGTTGTTTGCTCTGCATTGCTGCTCCTCGTCAGTTGTTATTTATAGACCATAAATATGGAGCGATAATCGTGACGTCATTATAATATTGTTACGTCATAATCATAACGTCGAAGATAGTTGTCCCATTTACTGAAAAGTGTAACTCAGATTTGAAGATGAAATAGGAGATTTATATATCATGCAATTATTTGTGAACAATCAACATCGACAGAAAATTTAATATGAGTATTGAACTGCGTTTCTGTTCAGTATTCTGAACAGGATTATAGATAAAAATTCCGGCCCACGTTGAAAACAGAATAATTATGACGTCATAAAGAAAGCAAGAGAGGGTTTTCCCGACACTCTCAAGCCTTTGCTGGTTATTTATGTCATTAGTTTTACACACTAAAGCCTAGCAATGACGTTCATCTGTAATATACTAATTTATTGAAATATTATTTTGGGGCAGGTTTGCCGGGCATATGATACAGACGCAGGTTCGACCCAGGCAAGATATTGTTTTACCAAAAGTTCGCAAAACTAGATAGAAGTGAGGTCATGATTTTCTTACCATTAAGCATATTTTTAATAGGTTTTCCTACATTATTTTTTCGTGTGGCTTTAACGCGGACGATTTTTCCTTAGTATTAATGAATCTTTTTGGAAATAGGCACATTATGTGTGTTTATAGGACCTTGAGCCAATTCGGGATTCGTAAATACAAAAATGTATTATAAATATTGTACAGTAGTTTAGCTTACATAACCCAGATATCAACATTCATTAACCCCCCCCCCCCCCCCCCCCCCCCCCCACACACACACACACACACACACACACACACACAAACCCTCTGCAGAGACATATATTCAGAGAGGAGAGAGAGAGAGAGAGAGAGAGAGAGAGAGAGAGGTCACACTGTGACCTGAAGATATGTAATGTGAGATCGTGATCTTCTCCGACACAGGCGGCACTAGTAAGTATAAGGGACAAGTATAAGTTGCATATTGTCAGAAGATAAAATATGTGTTAAAGTATTTGTGTATAGCATAGAAAGTTTTGCATATATTTACTTAAATAGCCCTTTCTCAGCTAGAACAAGACATTTTTGTACATTCTCTTTGCTCTCTAGGTTTTTCTTGATCTTCCTATTGCTAGTTCAATGTTATGCTCACAATATTAAAGTTTTAATTAGTTTACATAGGCATTTTTCTTGGGTGTATTTTTTCTTGATATCTTCATATAAGAACATTTTATTTTTATCCATCATCGATTATAGTTTCCTGAAAAAGTTGACTTCATATTCTTTAAAAATGCAACTGTTAGTTGTCTGTTTCATTTTTTTTTATCACAGATGAGTTCAGGAAGCCAATTTGTCTCCACCACGTCTTTGGTTTAACTATCCTTCGTTGTTGTTACACGTCGATCGGAAGCTCGAGCTTGAGAAGTCGTCTAAACATCACCTTCTGACTTGATACGTTGCTAGCAGAATAGCATGCCATCAACGGACTGCGGTTGCGCAGGGATTAAAACTATTAACAATGTATCAAGCTTTTACACTATATTTTATTGTGAATACTTGTTTATTATAATAACAATTTATGTATGATTTAAAATATTTATGTATATACCCTTAATTATACTATAGGGAGTAACTAACATGGTAATATGTTTATTACTTTTTCTTTTCGTTTAATGATAGAGATTCCCATGTGATTCATTAATGATAAAAGGTTCAAGTTCTTTATTACCTTGGGTCGTTTGACCCATCGGTTTCAAAAGTAAGATATATTTACAATATCTACAGACAATACAATGCAATACATGCAATACATACAATACAATACCAGCAATGTACAAACAGTATGGAGAGTGTAACAAATTAAGTTAATTGGTTTCTTCTTACATTTGCCGCTTTTATATATTTGGCCAAATTGACAAGTTCTTGTGTGTTCTTTACATTAAATAGATTTATCATTTTAAACATGTCATGCTTGGTTTTTTTACATGGGACTTTTTCAAAAATTTAACACGCAAATCCGAATAACATGGACATTTCAACATAAAATGAAACTCATCTTCAACGTCATTTAAATTACATACAGTACACACTCTAAGACTACGCTCAATATTTTGATATCTACCTTTTTCTATATTTAGATTATGAGCAGATAACCTAATTTTTGTAATCTCTTTCAAATATTCTCTAGATAATGGTTTTCTTAAGTAACACTGTAAATCAAAC
>NW_018404548.1:203775-240292 GCF_002113885.1 Mizuhopecten yessoensis
TTTTTTTGTGTACGATTCTAAAGAGTTTAACATATCTTGCAGACCCTCTGGCGTTTCGGAAAAAATCACCATATCGTCTGCGTACATCAAAAGGAACAAATTCAGTGTTTGAATTTCTATCGACTGACAGTTGTCAATTAAAAATTGCATTTCGCAATCATTAACATATAATGTAGACAGTAATGGCGATAAAATTTCACCTTGAAACAATCCATTTTTACAATTGAAATAATTGGATAATGAACCATTATGCTTAACACAACATTTAACACTACTATACAATGACCTTATTAGCTTAAGGAAGGGCAGAACTTCCTGGGGTGATTCCTCCACGGTGTGTTTAAGTCGACTTGAACTCATTAAGTGTTTTTGATGACACAGTTTCCTCAGGTAGACTGTTCCAGACCTTGATCACTCGGTTACCAAAGACATTCTTACTAGTGTTAAGCCTGAGACTAAATATATTGAGAATGCTTAAATATAAAATCGATAGAAAATCATTGGAAACGTTATTTTATTCTTATATAAGACCTGTGCTTGAGTATGGTGATATTATCTGGAATAACTGTACCATTGGAGAATCTAGTATGCTTGAATCTGTTCAAATTGAAGCTATGAAAATTATATCGGGGTTAAGAAGTGGGACATCTCATCGTAAACTATACATTGAGGTAAATATGGAAACTTTAAATTTAAGACGTCATAAACATAAATTAATTCTAATGTATAAGATAATAAACCGTTTAACACCTGACTATCTTTAAAATATTATTGTACCTTTTATTAATAATGCTAATAACCCATATGGATTGAGACATACTAGATTCTTTAATGTACCTCAAGCTCGAACTCATATCTGCAACACTAGTTTCTTTCCTGATACAATGACCTTATGGAACTAATTAGATTCTTCTATAACATCTGCTAATTCCCTTACTTCGTTCAAATAAAAACTATTATAACAATCAAGAAGATAATATTTCCCTGATCTTTAAACAGTGCAATCCTAGGAATCTTAATATTATACTCTGTCAAATCAGGCACAAAGCAAGGGCCTTAAACTATGATACATTTACTAACCACCTTATTCAAGATGGCAGTTGTTCTTGTGGAGCACCGCGTGAAGATGCTGATCATTTTTTCTTTTTCTGCCCAAATTATTCTGATTTCAGACTGGATTTTTATGAAATATATATTGTAGTATGATTTATTAGTCTGAAATTACTTACATCAGGAGATAATGAGCTTTCACCAGAAACTAATAATTATATATTATCTAAAGTTGAGAAATTTATTGATTAACCACGGACTTAGATAACAATCTAATCTAATCTAATTCCGTGATTTAACTTATAGATTCATCTAACTCGAATATGATAAGTATATTTTTATGAAATACTTCCCGTTATATCAATCTGCTCCGATTATGTGTGTGTGTGTGTGTGCGTGTGTGTTTAGAAGTATGTATGTTACCATTGGCGCAGTACTTGTACTTATACTATATATAACATCGAAAGTGACCTAGACATCTACGCCACTGGTAGATGAGTGAGCCTTGGTATTAGCACGGACTTAGATAATAATCTAATTCCGTGGTATTAGTGTGTGTAGTTTAAACACATATCATTAATTCAAACATATATACATATTTTCCATACAAATGTCCATCTATTTCAATAAGTAATTAATTATCAATAATTTTGTAAATATATCTTATTATTCTGTGTAAATGTATATATGTTGTACCGGTTCAGGAGAAGACTTATATAGGCACTGCCTGTTGTCTAATCCTTTTGTAAATACAATAAAATTTGTTGGAACCAAAAGGTTTCTGGAATATTTTTTTGAGTGACCTCTAGTGATACTAAGTGGTGTAGGACGAAACATCAGTCCGTAGTCTAACTTGTCGATCCCGTTCAATATTTTGTACAGCTCAACAACATCTGCCCTCTCACGCCTGTATTCCAGAGATGGTAGACCTAGTGTTCTTAGGCGTTCATGGTAGGGCATAGCCTGTATTTCTAGTACTCTTTTAGTGGCTCTTCGTTGGACATTTTCGATAGCTATTTTCTCCTTGTTTAGATACGGTGACCACTCTTGCGTAGCGTATTCCAGATGTGGACGGATAAGGGACTTGTACACTAACAGGGTTGACTTGTAAAAAGAGCTATATCCATAAAAATGAAAGTTCGAAACAGTATACCTAACATTTGGTTAGCTTTGGACACTGCCGCATTGACTTGGGTTGAGAATTTCAGGGTGTTGTCAAAGTGAACTCCAAGGTCCTTTGCTGTGGCTACTTTCTCTATTTCGGTTGTTTGTCCATCGATCTTGCGTCAAATAGTATGATGATTTGGGGTTGTTACCAATCTCTCCATATAGTCTAGTCACCCTACGCTAAATCAGCCCAAACCTCAAACTAATTGCAACAGAAATTATTTTTTTGTTTTTTGGAATGGTAGTTATCAGTATCATAACAGGAAAAAAAGTCTCCTGGAATCAAACTTTGGTAAAATCATTTTTTGACCTTCTATAGGATCAAGAAAATAAGGAAAATCACATATCTGACCACTTTTGAAGTGTAATATCTACCTCTTTTACAATACTGGATATATAAGATTAACCGTATAGCAAGATCAACTGAAATACAGTACAGATTTACCAAAATGTTACAGCAGAGGTATTGCATTGAAAAATTAGTGAACTGTGAAAATGACTTAAAAGCATTTTGAGCTTGACAATATTGGCTTCTGTTTTCTATTTAAATGCAGAAAATACTAATTACTTAATCTCAGTGACCTGATGAGTCTATATCTAGCTTCTTAACACATCACATTTTATCTAATATTAATGCACGAAAAATGGTACATTCACATACAAAAAGAATATCAACCATCTAATTTGACCAAATGTGCCGATTTGGTGTTAACTTATGTCCAAAATAAACAATTTACCTATTTCTGTAACATGTCATTTGAAAAAGGACAAGCAAATGCTTACAAGCATTTTATACCCATTTGTATGTGTGCAAAACTAATTGGAAATGGTTATTTTGGTAAGATAAGTGTACAAATGTGTCCAAGCTCTGATGGTGAAAACTTCATCTCATGCAATTTTGCCTCAACACTGAAAAAAGTCCATGATTCTGAACAACGAAAATCTATATTTTGTGCTCCAGTTTTGTCCGATTTACAAATGATTTTGCAACTAAAGCAATAATAAAACGAATGTTTTTGTGAGATAAATTTGAAGTTAAACATTCATACAAATTCATCATTTTATTGAAAATTAGTTATCCCCCCATTCTGTTCTATTGTGTGAAAGAAAAATATGACCTGTTAAAATAATAAGATACAAATTTAACCTTACTTCCCCTTAATCAAGAGGAACATGTTATGGTGGTAATTCCTGCCAAAAGATTTAGCAATCAGATAAAACACACACAAAAATATTCACATTTCTGTTGTCCAAAATCATGGACTTAGCCATTTTTAACGGTTTAGTCAAATTTGCACGAGGTGAGGTATTCATCAACCTGACTTCATTCATTCACTGAGTATTATATAAACCAACCTGTATGAAAAACCAGAAATAAGTTATGTTGCAATTAGTTTGAGGTTTATCATAGGGTGACTAGAATAATATGTTAACTATAAGTATAAAGCAGAGACGTACACACACACACTCTGCCCTCCTCAATACAGAGGTGATGTCTCAGGCTGTGGAATTAAAAAAAAAGAGTGTGACCTTAACATAAGTTACCATATTCACACCAAAACAATAACAAAATATCAATATTGTATGACTAAATGACAATTTTAGTGTAAACGAATGCGTTCCGCTTTTTATTCAATCTAGAAAATATAGTACCTTCAAATCATCGACTTGTTCATGACGTCAGAAAGTGTTCACTTGGGAAGAAGGCAACACATTGGTCATACCCACTGTAAAGACAAGCAGAACGATGGCTGCTGCAGCTTTTACAGCACAACAGGCCATACAAGCAGGGGCTTGGTAAATTCTATATCTATTTTTTTTATTGAAATAGCTATTATCACTCGGAAACTGATGAACGTTATGCTTCAAAGAGTGGTTAATGATGAAAGCAAGATGGCCGACTATTTATAATGAGCAGAAGACCGATCACTTCACTTCACTCACCTTTTTGTTATGATCGTAGTTGGGCTGGTTTACGTCTGTTATTTTTATTTCATAAGTTGGAAGCCATAGATAAATTTCTGTACGTTAGCCAAGTAGCTCATGATGGCTATAGCTAGCTATAGGCTCGCTTGACCCGGACAAGAAAGCCTTTTCCGATCATGCCGTTATGATTGTAATGCAGCAACGATATTTCTATAGGGGTTATACGACTGAGTAGGTTAGGCATCTCGTTTTAGTGGTATTTTTATTTACAAGGACAAAACGTCCTCCTTGCATGTTATAGGAACATTTTCTTTTAACATTCTAACTTCTAAATTAGTGTTTCCATATATATACGTGGAAAACCCCGGTCCTCGTAATGATCTGTATCAAAATACGTTGACAAGATCCACTACTGGCATATGGTCAACGGGGTAGAGCGCATGTAATTAGTCAGCGAGAGGCTGGCTCTGACAGCCTCTACTGAAGTAGCACTAACTGTTGAATTGTCTAGATGGTTCCAATTGTGTACTGTCCTCACAAAGAATTACTTTCTATAGATGTTAGTATTGCATCGTTTTGTGTTAAAGCTTTTATTGTTCAGTTTATGTGATGATACGATGTTTGTAGTTTCAAAGTCACTATAACGTGTGGCACGGATTCTGCGTTTATTTTGTACTGGCTCGAAACAAGTGGAGGATGGTATGGCTGGCATCACATCCCCTCAACCACCTTGAACATGAATGTCAATCGGAGTTGCTTCCAACGTCCTTGAGCATTCGAGTAACACAGCCACAGTCCCGGGATTTGTAATAACCACTGATAAAACGAGCAGCCTTCCGCTGTATTTATATTTATCTGACTAGATATGGATCCCAGATAATCGCTCCATAATCAAGTGTCGATCGAACCAGAGATACATATGCTGTACGTTGACATTTAGATATGTTTAAGGTTTTGTCTAATGACTCCAGCTGTAGAAGATGCTTTATTGCGTATATTGTTTATGTGGTTTGGTCCATTTCAAATTGTTTGATATGGAGAGGCCCAAGTACTGATTGTTTTCGACTTCTTTAAGTATAGCGTAGTTCAGTCAATGCAAAAAAGACAGACTTGTGATGACACTGATTCAGGCAAGTCATTTATATGGCAAAGAATCGAAACAAAAGGGGCCCCAGCACTGTGCCTTGGGGTACCCCCGATGCAACATGAACATCACTAGAGTTATGGCCTTCCACCACTACACACATTTTCCTGTAGCATAGGAAAGACTTAATCCACTGGTTCAAGTTGCCTCGTATGCCATAAGCTTCGAGCTTGTGTATAATGTGGTACGGTATCAAAACCTGTCTAGAAGTCCAAGGTATCAATATCTGTTTGTAAGTTGTTGTCAAAATTCCAAGCTAAGTCATCGATAGTTACTGCTAGTTGTGTCTCACAAGAATAACCTGTTCTGAAGCCATGGTTCAGTGATGTAAGAATATAGCAGAAAGTGAAATGCAAATGCATTAGCTCCTTTTAAAACCTTAAGCAGGTCCAGTATACTGTGCTGTTTGATCTACATAGCTGTAAAGACCTATATAGCTATATTGACCTATAAATTATAGCTGTATTGAGATTTAAATTTTCGTTAAATTAAAGCAAAGTCGCATAAAAAAAATATATATTTAATGTCTTTTGTTATCAACCTTACGATAAAATCTGCTTTTAACAGCGACTGTTTCTTTTTCCTTAAAAAGAAAATCACATGAAAATGGCTCTAAAGACTAATTTTGGATAGGTCAATACAGCTATTATAGGTCTTTACAGCTATATAGATCAATATTAATTAGCATAGTGTACTGGACCTGTTAAAGGGCATCATATGCATTCTTTCAACATAATGCACAAATTGTGCACAAAAATTCATTTCAGGTGTCTGACTTTTTGTGAAGAGCACAAACTGTATCACCTCCATTGCTTTTAGTTTTGTGTAGAGTAGCTATGAAGAGTATACATCAATAAGTGCTCACCTGTCCCATTTGCACTGAATGATCCCAAGGACTATTTGTAGTCATTGGAGAACAAAATCAGTGGTATAGTTAGTCAGTTGTAAATGAGAGTCAACATATTCCTAGTTTTATATCTTTAATTATAAGGATGACTGATACCTGAAATGTATAGATACACAGTACATTAGTAAATGATAAGTTAAGTTGAACAGAATTTGGACATAAGAATCATTATTTTTTGGTGCACAAATGTAAGTCATTGTATATAGTGGATGATGTTTAAAGAATGACATCCTTTTTTGTTCTTAATATAATGTTTGATATAAATTCATGTGTTTTTAATTTCACTTTATTCCCCAGTCATAAAATTGTTACTGTAAACAGTAACTGTTGATCCAACCTGTTGTTGAAGCTAGGAAAAATATTTATCTTCAGTTATCTTCTCTTTTGGATATTAAAAGTTAAGGAAATTGTTTCCTGTACCATAAAAATGTCATTGATATGATTGTAAAGTGGTAGTAAGTGAGAAACTTTCATAAAAAATTGTATGATTTTGTATATAATTGGTACATTTATAGGATTTTTTTCAGAATGAATGAAAGACTTGTAATCATATTCTGTAGGGGAAGCCAGCCTCCATCAGAGAATGGAACAGGACACAGCAATGTCTTCCAGAATCCTGAATGGGAGAAGGCAAGAAAGGCATTAGAAAAAGTTCAAGGGGAAACTGGTTCTAGCACATCTCCAAATAAATCCCAAAGTTCAACTGAACAACCAAGCGATAACACTCAGAATCCAGCTGCACAGTTGTATTACCAGCAGTACAACTTGTACTACCAACAACAACAAACACCACAACCACAGTAAGAATTGAATACTTTTATTAAAACATTTGTACGTAGATAATTCTGATGTAATTTTTAAAAAAAGTTTGCAACAAGACATGAACAATCATTATTTTTCTCTCTACACAGGTTTTATCCAGGAACAAACTATCCAGTTTATAGCCAGCAACAAGGACCAGGTCCAAGGATGGTAACTTAATTTGTATTTCTGTAAAAGTTCTCAAAGATTTAGTTGCATTGTTTCATATGTAATGACAGAGTGATGCATGACATCAAAATTTGTGCATGGAAAGAGGTGTGTATGAATCCAAAGTCTCAAGTTATTTTCTCTCTGTCAGCACTTTTGTTTCAGGAGATTGTCTCAGAATCTGAAAGATTAATGTTGTTGAAATTTGAAATGGTGGTACACTGTGATATCTTGATTTGCAAAGTGGGTTTGAAAATTTCTAAGGTCAAAGTCACTGTTACTAAAAAAAAAAAGACTGGGGAAGAGGGTATGGTCAAGCATGTGTCAGACAGAGTCTGTTGACCTGTCAGTAGAGGTGTATTGTCATACTAACATTACGTTATGATTTATGGTCATGATACAATACTTTATACAATACAAAATGTACAGAATTTTAGTTGGCATACTTTAAAATTAATGCCATTGATTGACTATAACATAATTACAAAACTTTCATTTCAATGATAAAATATATATAGAGAGAGAGAGTCAATGATATGTTTACAAATTAAATTGATAGACTAACGTAGATTGATCCAATCAAAATTAAAACAAAACATGTAGCTGAACATAACTTATTTTCAGTTGTCTTTTTTAACCAGCATGGAAATTTCAATGGATATGGTGCCCCGCCTCCTCCACCACCATCTGAGGACAGTCAAAGTCCATCACCAAATAACATGGATACTGATGACAGACCCATACATAATGCTAATCAAAGTCAAAACCAAAGTATGCAGCCACAGTTTCAGCCCAGACAAGTACCAAATCATGGGCCTCGTGGACCAAGATTTCAGAACAGGCCAAGGCGTAAGTTGAATGGTCAAATTGTGTCTGATATAAATAAATATTTTTCACTTTTGGTGGGTTTTTTTGGTATTCCTGTTAAAATTTAAGGTAACTTTATGCTTGCTGTAGAATCATAATAAGAGAACCAAGTTGTATTCATTTCAATCTAATCAAAAGTGTATATACACTTGTCCGATTTTTAGCCCACTACATCATGTTCAATTCGTCCTTCGTATGTTTACAATTAGGTAATCATTTTTTCTGAGTAAGTGGTGAATGGATCGTTCCCCATATTTGTGCATGTTTCATTATGAGAGTGATCAGAAAAACAAAATAGCTGCAAGATAGCCATCTTTATGTTGGCAGTTGATTTCTGTTATTACTTTTTCTGAAGAAGTACTTAAATAACGGATCTTTCTGAAATTTTATATGTGGATTTCCCTTATTCCTCTTTGTCTCTAGTTTTGCATATTTTGTTTTGAACTTCAAGTCAGTCTCAGAATTTAGGATCTACACACCATAGACAATTAGGTCTGGAATTTAGATTTCTTATAAACCTACTGAAATTTTGATAGGCCAGACTTTGACCAAGAAAATGATACTTAATATTTAGTGTTCGATAACATGAATACAGAAAATAATTTTTAGTAATAAAGGAAAAAAACTGTAATTAATTTTTCTCTCACTGCCATACCTATCGCTGAATCATGCACATCACAGAAAGTAACTTCATAGACATTTTGGTCTATAAAATCAATGATTCCCACAGAAAATAGTGTTTTTCACAAGAGATTGTCGATGGGTCTGCCATGAAGTTCGAGCACTGAAGTCGCCTAATCAGAAGAAAAAGAATTGTCTGTCAGAAAGCAGAAATATTTTTACACATTATGATTTTAGTGAATAGGTCAAAAGATTGTCTAACCTTGAAAGGACATTTCAAAAGGTCCAATGTAATTGAGATGATGAAGATGTTATAATGATAGGTGACAAGATTCCTCTTGGATCTCTTGTTCTATTCATCATTCTTTTGCAGATGTAGCTACCAAATTCTTTGCCAATTAATTTCTATCCCTAATTCAGACCCAGGTGGTGTCCAGGGCATACGATTTCAGATCCCAAAAAGACAACAAGGAGGTAACAACAGCAATTATCAACAAAATTTAAATCCCAGACATTTCCCCCCTCGTGGTCCCCGCCCAGGCAAACTGCTAGACCAAAGACAGAAGCCTGAGCGTCATGAAACTATATCAAACGAACAACAAATGCAACCACCATCTAACAGTCCATCAGAGTAAGTAGACCGAGATAACTTGGTTTGTTTCACTTCTTTCATGGAAAAAATATATAAATAAACTAACAAGAGGGCAGTTACACTCCCACCAAAACCAGTATATTAATCAAATTTTAAAGTAAAATGAACACAGCCAGTTACATTTCTGCTAGAGTAGCATTCTTTGATGGAGGTCTACTGGCATAAATATGTTTTTTATGCTAATAGTAGGGAAGAGATGCACTGACATGTAGTATTACAATTATTCTTTCAAGATTAGTGATAAAAACAATGAAAAGTCAATTTGAAAAAGAAACATCTTGAAGGTGTGAGGAAATGAAAAAAACTTAAGAAGGAAAAATTGTTATGTTTGCTTTTATACTCTTCAGTTGTTTTTCAATACAAAATAAACAATGTTTTTCATTCATTTCCTCTAAGTCTACAATCAAATACACTCCTTCCTTATTTGTAGTAATGGAATTAGCTCTGCTGACAGTGGGGATGCAAATATTTCAGAAGCTGCCCACCAAGAATGGCCTCCAGCTCTCAGGTTTGTCAGTTGTCTGTTTACATTTGAGATGTTCTGGAGTAAAACCCCTCAGACCTGTTTTAAAGACACTGGTACATGTATACCGTAAAAGTAGCTGTTACCAAAGACACGGACAAGTCGAGATCTGTCGGCAAGTTACTCAATCTTGAATGTTAAATTGAAAATAGCAAGACTTTATCATAAGAAAAGTAATATTTGTTTAGAACAGTTGTGAAATCATGTATTAGTTTCACTTTGTAATGCTGGGTTAAGGAATAAAACAACTAAAACAGTTTTTATTACATTCTTCTTACAGACAGTATGTCCAGAGGGCATTTGCTAGTGCTAAAGATGAAAGCCAAAAGGATTCTATACAAACCTTCCTGAAAGACAGTCTTACAAACATTTTCAAATCAGGCGCTGTTTTCACCATAGATTGGTCTAAAGAACCGCTGCCTACAGAACGTGTACAACAGTAAGAAGAGATGTTAAGATTGGTGGCTTCATGTGGGCCTTAACTTCTTACTTGACTAATGTAAAAATGAATTTAATAAATGATATCAGCTTTTATTCAAGGAATGTTGCAAGACAATCCATTAAGTTCTGCAAAATAATTTCCAAAAAAGATATTATTTTAAATGATGCCCAATCATTTTTGGTTCTAAAGTGCTGAAAGAGCAGTTTGTTAGACATGTAGATTCTACTGTACACATATCCTAATCTAAGGCTAACTGTTTGCAGCATATCACAGATTTCTATCAATCATCATTGGTAAATGAATTTAGAAATACCCAGGTGCTGATATATAAATCATTTGAGATGACAAGCTGGAGGCTCATTCATGGCCTATACAAACTTGTTAATCACAGTCATTTCATTTCTTGATATAGTATGCAGCAACACACTCCAGTTAAACAAGTTCCAAATAACAGTCACATGGCAAAAAACAGTCCCTGGCAGCCTAATAACAGTCGAGGCCGTGGTCGCGGAAGAGGACGTGGACGTGGTGCTCAGATGTCGTCCAACAAGGCATCTGCTACTGGTAGAGGTGTTTACAACCGGGACAGAGTACCCACCTACAGGTCAAGGTCATATTCCACTTCAAGCTCAAGCTCCTCACGGTCACGCTCAAGGTCTCCTGTACATCGTAGAAGGCGTTCAAAGTCAAGGTCTCATTCTCCATCACCCTCTCAACGCAGGAGGCGGCAGAGGCACACCAGGTAACCAATGTCACAGTTGTCACTACTAGTGCTTTATTTAGACTGATGACACATAATTTAAACATTAGTTTAGTTTAGTATGTATAAAAATGAGAGAGAAAATCTGCTTACACTTTCATCGTAAATATTTAACAGGCATGTCAAATACATCTGCTTACAAAATCCTGAATTATCGACAATATTGGCTTATAAAGCTTTTATTTAGTTCATATAGTTGACAAGCCATGTAAACTTAATCTGTGATGTGCCTTCTGTCCTCCATCAATCCATTTTAGATAACCTGGTCCAAGTGACATAGGTGAAGACATCAACTGAAATAACATTGAACCTTGAAATAACTAATACAATTGTTATTAACAGTTCAGACAGTGGCTCTAGTTTCTCTGATGGTCCTTACCACCAACCCAAAGACCAGAGGAGAAGCGGCTTCCGGGGACGGGGAAGAGGAGCGAGGAAATATAGTCTTGATGTGCATGGAAAGGGCAAGGGAACCAACAGTAAAAAATTCAGCAGTGAGGTGGCTTTTAACAAAAAGAACAACAAGAAAAGACCAAAAACGTAAGACATGAGAAAGAAGGGTTACACCAGTTATAATAATGAAACACAGCCCAGCTTGGAGTGTTCTCACTTATATATAAAAGATGAAGCAACACAAATATTTATCAGACTTAATGAAGGGTCTTATCTTTCATTTTGAAGCTGTGCATTTATGATTTCTGGATAGCCAATGAAGTGGATACGTCCTGACGTTGCCCATTGTAGTTTTTGTTTTGCCACTATTTGGGAAGGGGTACTGTTACCTATGTTTATATCCTGTCATGTGCTAATTCAGTGTCAACATATTTTTATCACACTCTCAATATCATTTAAATTAATAGTTTGTGTAAGTTGCCACAGAATTGAATACATTTTCTTGTTAATAATGGATGTTCATATTTCTTTCATTTGTAGTAATTTTCCTATGGATGATGATCCTGAGAAAGAAGCTAAGCTCATGAAGAGAGCAGCAAGATTTGAACACCACTTGGGAAATGAGGCAAAAAAGCAAAAACAGAATCGAACACTTACAATAAATACATACACAGTAAGTCATTTGATAATGTTTACTCAAGTCACACTTTACATGAAAAATCTAAACCATCCTTTTAGGTGGTAGGAGAAATAACTTTATTTTACCAGACTTGCATTATGGCTCCATTTATAAACTACATAATTAGGGCCCTGTATCGGAGACACGGGTGCCCTATAGTAATCCCTCTGTCCGTCTGTCTGTCCGTCCATCCACAAATTTTGTTCCTGGCTGATAACTTCGGTATTTATTGACCGATTTACATGAAACTGGGTCAAGATGTTCAGTTCACAAAAATACACACTGAGGTAAAAAGTCGAGGTCAAGGTCAAAGTTAAATTTTGTAGCTTTTCACTAATGAACATTTTATGACATCATGAAGCAAAGTTGGTCAGAATTAAGCAAAGAGACACTGAGGTCAAAGGTCAAAGTCATTAGGTTCACAGTTCAAGGTCAAATTTTGTAGATTTTCCCTGATGAACATTTTGCTATGACATTATGAAGCAAAGTTGGTTGGAATTTAAGAATGAGTCAACTGACTTAAGGTCACGGTCACTGGGTCAAAGGTCAAAGTCAAATTTTCTAGATTTTCACTGGTGAACATTTTGTTATGACACTCTAAAGCAATGTTGGTCGGAATTAAACAAGGTGTCTTTACGGGGTCCTAAGGGTCAAGGTCAAGTTTTGTATTTTTCACTGATGAACATTTTGTTATGATATTATGAAGCAAAGTTGGTCGGAATTAAAGAATAAGTCAACTGATCAAAGATCAGGGTCACTGGTTTAAAGGTCAAGGTCATTTGGGTACAAAGGTCAAAAACAAAGTGGATCTCTGACTTTGACCCTGGCTCTTGATGAAGGAGGCATTTAAGGTGAAATAAAACAAATCAAGGCTAACAAATGAGTATTGCACCGGTATTTACATTTCTGTTAGCCCAGCAAATATGGAGGTGGAAGGAAACAAGACTCGCATCAAAGTACACGTAAAATGTTTATTTTGCTTTCTTGCAATTCTTTTTGAAGTCCAAATGTCAAGCGTCGAGCTCAGCTATATGGGCAGATTGCTTCTTGGTGATAATGGGGGATATATTGCCACAAGATGAGACTCTTACTGACCTGTCAGTGTTCTAGTTTCTTCAATTTTTCATTAAATTTGTACCTTTTGTTGTGTCTAGAATTCAGATGAAGAGGATTTAGATCTGTCCAGTTTTGATGTGGTTGGAACTTGTCAGGACATCGAAAAACCATATCTACGACTCACAAGTGTAAGTTGTTCCTCTTTTAGTCAAGTAAATTATCAAGCCTACCCAAGGACCTATATTTGCGTTAGGGATTACGACCATGGAGAGAGATTAATTATTTTTGAATCCTGTTTTCGGGTAGGTTTTCTTCACTTGAATAGCCCAGAGGGTAAAACCCTGTTAACATTTTCAAGGGTTGTTTTAGTATTGAAATAAATCGTCTGATTTGTCTGTTTTTTTGTTTTCAATGCTGAAAATTGATGAAATATTTGTTATAATTGTAATGATATTTGAACATTACACCATTGCAGGCACCAGATGCTAGTCAAATTCGCCCATTAGAAGTTTTGAGGAAGTCTTTAGATCATGTAAAGGAATGCTGGGAAAAGAAGAATAAATACCATTTTGTGTGTGAACAATTTAAATCCATACGACAGGATCTTACAGTAAGTATAAGATCAGTATATAGACAGCAGTATTTTGTTTAGCCATGTTATGGCCACTTTCCCATGTAACCCTCATTTGAAATAACATTTTTAGTGTCTTCCTGACCTTGGTACCAAAACAATGAAATACCAGTTTACTGAAAGGGTTTATGTTATTCATGTTATTTAATCTTTACTTCAATGTGTTAATTCATTTTGTCCAAATAAGTTATGTAACTTTAAAGATCACAGGGATCATCTTTATACAATGTCTTCAACAGAACTGCCAGTTTTAGAGTTGTGATATTTTTCTGTAGCTTTCTCAGGTAAAAGGCTTTTAAATTGTAAAATCACTTGTAAGATATTGATCCAGTTCTATGCTGAAAATTTCCAGATGTGTTAATACATTCAATGACTAACACAATGTTCTTATTTCTAAAAACAATACCCTGTCTTCATATGGCCTAACAATACCCTGTCTTCATATGGCCTAACAATACCCTGTCTTCGTATGGTCTAACAATACCCTGTCTTCGTATGGCCTAACAATACCCTGTCTTCGTATGACCTTAGCTATAGGGAGGATGTTACACCCAAAACAAACAAAATATTATTAAAACTAGCGTAAACAACCTTCCATCTCTCAGTATAGAACTGGCAATTTTCTCGCCATATGTACGAGTTAATAATTATCGCGTGTAAACGTTTCAACAGGCTATTTATAATTGATCAACTTTAAGTGGCAGAACTTCAAGGTTAAAGAACATGATGTCCTGTAGCTGGCTAGGGTGGGAAGTTTCAAATTTCTTCTGTTAAGTTACATTGATCTAAGGACCATGATGTTCTGTAGCTGGCTAGGGTGGGAAGTATCGGCTTTCTTCTGTTGCATTGATCTAAGGACCATGATGTTCTGTGGCTGGCTAGGGTGAGAAGGTTCAGATTTCTTCTGTTTAGTTACATTGATCTAAGGACCATGATGTTCTGTAGCTGGCTAGGGTGGGAATAATCAGATTTTTTCTGTTACATTGATCTAAGGACCATGATGTCCTGTAGCTGGCTAGGGTGGGAAGTTTCAGATTTCTTCTGTTAAGTTACATTGATCTAAGGATCATGATGTCCTGTAGCTGGCTAGGGTGGGAAGTATCAGATTTTTTCTGTTAAGCTACATTGATCTAAGGACCGTGATGTCCTGTAGCTGGCTAGGGTGGAAAGTTTCAGATTTCTTCTGTTAAGCTACATTGATCTAAGGATCATGATGTCCTGTAGCTGGCTAGGGTGGAAAGTTTCAGATTTCTTCTGTTACATCGATCTACTTTCAAGGTCACATCTATGAAAAGAATATTATATAGGTAAAGTTACTCCGTATTTCTTACCCAAACCTAGGATGGGTCTCTTTAGTGTAGCTTGGGGGAAATATATACTGAGCTCTGATTTTGCTACCATGTGAGGAAACTGGTCTAGAATACTTGTGTAAGCATGTTTACAGGATATGAGTGGGTTTTTTCTTTTTACTTTTAGGTGCAGGGTATTCGGAGCAACTTCACCGTGGAGGTTTATGAGACACATGCCCGAGTGGCACTAGAGAAGGTATGTGTATTTTAGGAGAGTTTATTGTTACAGTATGTTAGCAACTCATCACTAATATACAAAAAGGCTCCATGTGTCAAACTTTCTTTTCCTCAAAAAATATTTAAAAAAAAAAAAAATATTCTAATACGAGTTGAATAATAACTTATTAATTGACAATATCATATTGAAATTAAATACCTTTCCTGTTAAACTCCTTTAACTTAATATATACACTATTGGCGGAAGTCATTTTGTTTAGGTTTGTATTTAGCTACATTTCTCTGATACTACAATTCCCAGTCAAACTTTATACAGATACTCAAGAAGGTCTACACCATCATGGGACATGAAGGTCACTTTGACCTATACTTCCTGCTTCAATGACTTTGTTTCGACTTTGCATTTGGCTTCGTTAGTATGGATAGACTTTACATTTGGCTCCGTTAGTATGGATAGACTTTACATTTGGCTCCGTTAGTATGGATAAACTTTACATTTGGCACCGTTAGTATGGATAGACTTTACATTTGGCTCCGTTAGTATGGATAGACTTTACATTTTACACAATTTCCAGTAAAGGAGCAGTTTTACAAACAATGAAGTCTTGTATAATGTTCTTGTATTGGAATTGTTGTGCAGTCAATAAACATGTATGATAATTTTGTAGTCTTGCTGACATTTCCTGTAGATCTAATGAAATTTTATAAGACTCAATTAGAGAAGAGAAGATGTAATATCGTAAACTGTGATTGTAGGGCGATCATGAGGAGTTTAACCAATGCCAGACCCAGCTGAAGCTGCTGTATCAGGAAGGTCTACATGGAAACCAACTGGAATTCCTTGCCTACAGGATTCTATACTACATCTTCACATCCAACACGCTTGGTATCCTTTGTCAGTCACCACCAGTGTATTGACATTTGTGAAGTTTATAGGTCAAGATCACAGTAAAAATATGTAGAAACATCCAGTCATTATTTATACACTCTATTGTACCTTTGTTAATACCACTAATACATCATCTTGACTCAAACATGTAATAAGACATGATAACTGGGGAGGATGCCACTTTCATGATGATTTTTTTTTTTAAAGTGGTATTGAGATACTATGAAATATACTGAAATTAACTGCCTACTTTGTGTTGGATACATGTAACTTGGAAATCCTATTGAAACCCCTGACTGTAATTCTTGGATTATGTTTTTTGCATAAACCAGTTACAAAACAAGCAATTCGCAGCTGCCCCTTGTACTATGTATAAGACGGGGGATAATGTCAGCTCTGTTCACTTCCTATAGATATATTAGGTTGATCTTGTTCTTTAACATGGGTCAGAAATTTAGATTTCTTCAAACAAGATTTGAGAAAAATTATTGATTAACTTTTTTCACATTCATTATATTAGGTTATGACAAATAAATGTAATGCCTGTTAAAAATCAGAATAGATTACATGTTGCATTCTTTCTTTTGTTAAAAACTTGCTACAGATGAATAATGATTTGTCCTTGACCTTGTGAAGATATGACAACTGCCTTGGCATCTCTTTCCTCAACTTGCAGGCAAGATGAGTGTGTGTCATTTGCATTAAAAGTAAGGTCTGCTTGGGCCCTGAATAATTTTCACAAATTTTTCAAATTGTCAAATCATGCACCAAGAATGTCTGGTTATCTGTTGGACTGGTTTGCTGACAGAGCAAGGAAAACAGCACTGAAGACAATTGTGAAGTCGTACGTAACAATGTTTTCCTCTTCTTATATGTTCCAATTCTGCTGCATAAAACTAAATTGTTTACCCCTGTTCGGTGTAAATAAGTCTATGATTTTGGACCTGCAAAGGGGTATTTCTAAAAAGGTGATATATTTAACCAGTATTTTTTGATAAATTTTATTAAAATATATCTTTGAATAAAGTTGAGCAATATAAATTTTAATGCAAGTTTCTGTGGTATGTTTATTTTTAAAGTACAGTTAAATGGATAAGTTGTCATTTCATCTTTCTAGGAGATTGTTGTTGTTTTTTTTGGAAATTATAGAAGAATTATTCAGATAAATTCATTGAAAATTGTCTCTTGTAAATACTCCCTATTTTGAACATTAATTGTGTTTTGTCGATGCCCAAGATGAAGCTGGGATGTTTTGGGTAAGTATGGTAAGTATATTTGATCAGCTGGTACACTCTGTATTATATGAAGAAACGTTTGATTTTAAAAGCTAATGTCACTATACAAAACATTTTGAGCATTGCATTACAGGTAAGATTTTTCAAATATTGAAAAGGTAATGGATGTCATTTAATTTGAGTGTATTTTTATGTCTTAACATTTTTTCTTTTCTCTTCTTTTTCATTTTGTCCCATGACCATTCGACCAATTCTACACATGTGCGCCTTACTACAAATTTGTATGATCATGTGTAGATATCGCCCAATGCTGTCCGTAGATTTCATCCTGGCTGAATTAGGCTTCCCAAACATGGAGGATTGTATAGTGTTCTTGAAGGAAAAAGGGGCAGTCTTGACTCCTGATGGAACCAGAGTGGACTGTAAAACATGTGCAACAGCCATTCAGGCCCTATAGACTTTAAAATTATGAAGGCAGGTCCTTACATCATATCTGCGAAAGGCGGGGGTTACCATTTTTATAGATATCAGTTCTAGTCTAAATATTAAACCGGAAATCCAAGGCAAGGACTTCGTAGTAAATCATGTGGCACTGTCCAGTTCAAGTCAATAGTTGTAATTTTTTTTAAAGTTTTCCTATGGCAGGCATACGCATTGCAATGAAGAAATATTCAAGATGAAGTTAAATTTTCTATTTCATGAGAAGAAGATCCATATTTCAAAGACTTGCATAAATAAGAAAGAAAAAAGTCCTGTTTTAATGTGGAGCTCGATCGGGTTGTGATGACGGGAATGGAAGTAAATTCAATCGCAGCCGTTTATGTAATTTCGAAGACAGCAAGTATTTCAAGGACTTAAAGGATTTCGTCTTCCACTCAAATCAAATGATTATTTCAGGTTTCAAATCGAATTATTTTCATCATCCATAGAACGTGCAACAGCAGTGATGTTTCCAAGTTGAAAAGAGGTTGTTTTTTCTTCATTTGCCCCCCTACCTATTATCCATTATCGCGTCAACAAGAAGTTACAACTTTAAGACTTTGTAAGCAGTGCCTTATGTAATCCTGAGTTATTTTTGCAAGAGAAATTTGTAATTTACCAGCTATGACAAGGATGCAGATGAAGTCTCCTATATTTGCCAAATTTCCAACCAAGAAGTTAAGTCGAAAGTTAATATTAATACCCAGCATTTTGATGGCACCATCCAGATAATGGAAGAGGAAGGTGAGAAAGTCTACAGATGGTCACATCTATCTTCCATACATAAGTTGTTGGTAGTTTGGGAGGTTTATGTGGCTAGCCCGATAGCTGCTGATGTTGGCCAGTATTCATTCCTTGATGTCAACCTTGCAGCCTGTTCTATGAATCTCATCCATCTTGGTCATGTATGTGTAAATTTATATGTTGCTGTTTTTGTCTTAATACTCATGAACATTTTCTTCTCCAAGGATCAGGTTTTCTCCAACCAAAGCATGATCTTCAAAGATGAGGTTTCCTTTGGTTAGAAACATTATTTATTCTAAGTCTAAGGAGCAGACTTTCCTCCAATTACAAAAACTGGTTCTCCAAGGAACAAGTGTGAAGAGATTTTTTTTTAATCAATAAGTAAACTTAACCATTCAAATTATGAGAAGAATCCTGAACAAGTGAGTGTACACCTTTAAAGTGAAGATTTGGACATATGTGTGTAAACTGAGCAGTGTCGTTTTAACATGGTGTACTGAACTCGGTGTCAGAGGAAGAGGAACTCTGTAAACAATCTTTATTCTGTGCCCCAGTCCTGCAATACAGACTAACAGAGTAGTTGAACTTCAAACTTTTGAATCCATTTTTTTCAGCAGAAGATTTGGAACTGAAGTGTTGAATATTTGGACAAATTCTTTTTTTATTTTTCAGCTCTGGGCGAAATGAATTACTAGTTTCATATAAAAAACAAACTTATTTTCAGTTAGGAACATGTTACTGCTTTCTATAAAGCTTGCTTTATGTGACTCGTTTGATTCTAAATTACCAGGAAGATTGAAGTGAATAGGTTGTCTTTATTTCAGTGAGACAAGTTTAGTGCTTGATGACTTTGAATGTGTATGAGAGTGTGCATGTGTCAAGGAGAATTGCTGTATCTGTGATAATATGTTCCATATAACCATTTTAGATAAGAGAGAAAACATACTGGCATATACATGTGTTATATTTCTTATTTCAGATTGAATGCCTACACAATTGAAGGTTCGTTATATATATGTTTATATTGTATACAATGTGTTCATTGCAAATTTTTAAAAAGAGAAGAAAATCATGAAAATAATGAATGAAAAAATGAACAAAACCACTTTTTATAGATGAAGTGAAAGAATAAAACTTTTTTTCCAGTATGTTGATTTGTGAATGTTTTATACTGCATGTTGTTTACATGACTTCACAGCAGATATATTTCAGGTATCGCATTATCTTGTGTTTTGCTCAATTGAAATGGCATTTCTTTATTTAATGCATTTGTAAGATTATGTAATTAGTGGTAAGGGAACTGATTACATTTGTAAGATTATGTAATTAGTGGTAAGGGAACTGATTAAATTTGTAAGATTATGTAATTAGTGGTAAGGGAACTGATTACAGTTGTAAGATTATGTAATTAGTGGTAAGGGAACTGATTACAGTTGTAAGATTATGTAATTAGTGGTAAGGGAACTGATTACAGTTGTAAGATTATGTAATTAGTGGTAAGGGATCTGATTACATTTGTAAGATTATGTAATCAGTGGTAAGGGAACTGATTACATTTGTAAGATTATGTTATTAGTTGTATGGGGACTGATTTTTAACTGATTTACAACAATTTTGGATTAAAACCACATACTGTCCGAACAAGATAATTCAGAAAATGTTGGATAAAGTCATATTTGTCGGAGCAAGATAATTGGATGATACATTTTTTATTACCAAGTCATTTAATGGTAAAATTATATAATTTGCTGTCATTTTTATCATAGAAAATTAGATATCTCAAAACTTGTTTTTGTTCCGTGAAATTTTAATACTGGAGAGGGACATAACTCTTGAATACTTGAGTATATTTTCACTTTTAGGTTCATTTTTATATTATTTTTGTACTTCTTATTTTTCGGATAGTTTATATTTTTCTCAAAACTATTAACTTTGTTACAAAATCTCTGCAAAGGTAGTTTCCTTTTCACGGTAACAAATTCGTAACAGGGACATTGTTTTGTTGTTCTTTTTCTTCTATAAAGTGTGAATTTCTGTTATAGTTGGAGACAAACCTGCTTGATACTCCAGGGATTCCGCTCTTTGCATCCCTGGAATATGTCAAAATTGAAGGCTTAGGAGGCCAATCAAATAGCAAGCTGTGTGCCTTCAATTTTGCTATGACGTATTCCAGGGGTGCAGGGAGCGAAATGAGCGCAACCCCTGGGGCCGTATTTATCAAACCATTCTTGTGTTCAAGCATGGATTCTGTGCTCAAACCAACTTTCTTGTAACTGGATGAAATTTAATGTCGCACAGTAGTATGGAAGTCGAGTTTAAACATCTAAAACGGTCGTCGGCCGAAAGTCTCTCCAAAATTTATCCAGAACATTGATAAAATATATGAGTTTGACTTTGAGCATGAGTATTGAGAATGGAGACAAATTAATTAAATATTCGTAAGTAGTAACAAATGTATCATTTTTTATTTTGTTCAGTCAAGTTGAGCACTACACAGTACTTACGTTTTGATGATTTCTTGGTCTAGAATTTGAAGTGGTTATTAACACATGGTATCTTATTGGTTTGAACTAAAACATTCACTACATCACCTCCGTGGTGCCACATACAACTCTTAATTTGTAACAAGCTACACCTGGCGGAGTATGTGTATGATAACAATTGTTTTTTGTCATTGTTCTTTGTCGTCAAATATTGTCATGCTTTATCCTGAACCCAAGAAGACGTTGGAAGGTAACGGTGTATATATCACTAGAACGGTATAGTGTGAAGGGTTATCAGTCACTGCAACAAATGTTTTCAAGGTGGTACTCAATAAAACTTTGGTTACCATAATCTAGCCTGCTTTTGTTGTTTTTCAATGTAATTTGACTGTGACTAATTTGACAAGGTATGGAATTTATCCATAACACAATTACTGACGTGACATGCGTGTGCTCCATAACACAATATCTGACGTGACATGCGTGTGCTCCATAACACAATATCTGACGTGACACGCGTGTGCTCCATAACACAGTATCTGACGTGACATGCGTGTGCTCCATCATTCTAAACAAAATAGAAAGTATCTCTGTAAACTGCAGTAGAAACATGGGGTTGGGGCTCGACTGATTTCTCCAAGTACCATAATACCGTCCGGTAAAAACACCAGGGGATAAATCTGATTTAAATAATGAAATCCTAGTCGGAAGAGAGGAGATTTATCATTATCTTAGAAGATATATTAAATTTGTATATGGTTGGGAGTTAAAAAGGAACGGCGTGGGAGTATGTTAGCAATTGGTTCACGTTCCACCGTTTTCTATGCATTACACGGTGGGCTATTCAAATCACCCTGCGTCTGTGGTCCGTCATTGAACAATTCTTGTTATCGGAATTTCTCCAGAAGTACCAGAGGGATCTTTCTCAAATTTGATATGTAGGGTCCCCTTGGTCCCTATTTGTGCAGGGCAACTTTTTTGAGACTGATCGGATAATCAACATGGCCGACAGGCAGCCATCCTGGATTTTGATAGTGAAGGTTTTTGTTATCGCTATTTCTCAGGAAGTACCGGAGGAATCTTTCTCAAATTTTATATGTAGGTTCCCCTTGGTCCTTACTTGTGCAAGGCAACTTTTGAGACTGATCGGATAAACAACATGGCCGACAGGCAGCCATCTTGAATTTTGACATTGAAGGTTTGTTATCGGAGTACTGGAGATATCCATCTCAAATTTTATATGTAGGCTTCCCTTGGTCTGTCGTTGTGCGTGGTTAATTTTTAGACTGATCAGATGTAGAAAATGGCCGACAGGCCACCATCTTGGATTGTGACATTGTTATGGCTATTTCTCAGGAAGTACGGGAGAGATCTTTCTCACATCTTAAATGTAAGTTCCCCTAGGTCCTTAATTGTGTATATTGGATTTTGACAGTGAAGGTTTGTTATGGCTATTACTCAATGAAATACTAGAGATCTTTCTTATTTTTTTTTTATGTAGGTTCCCCTTGGTATGAAGTTATGCATAATTTCTTATGAGACTGGTCGAATAAAAAAAATATTGATTTTGACAGTTAAGGGTTCTTTCTAAAATTCTATATGCAGGTTCCCCACTATCCTTTATTGTTCATGTTTACTTTTGAAACTGATCAGTTAAACAACATGGCCTACCGACAGCCATCTTCGATTTTTGACATTGAAGGTTTGTTAGTACTATTTCTCAGGAATAACTTGAGGGATCTTTCTCAAAATTTTATATGTAGGTTCCCCTTGATCCCTCGTTGTGCATGTTATATTTTGAGACTGATCATAAAAACAAAATGACTAAAGGAAGAACTAAACAGATCTTTCTCGTGATGCAATGATTTCACATTAAGTACTGTACTAGTATATATGTGAAATGACAAACTCACTTTGACGGTTGGCTTTCATACACATCAGTACAAAGTTTAGATCAAAAGTTACCTCAAGGTGCATTTACTGTTAACATGACTCGATCAAACAGATTCGAGGAAAGAAGAGAAAAGTTCGAACTGACAAAGAACTAATGAAGATGGTACAATAGTGGGCGCCAAGATCCCTCTGGGTTCTCTTGTTTAAGTTTTAAGAACTCTTTTTGTAACTATAATAATAATAATAATAATAGACTTTATTTAAATTCGATAACACATTGAGTCAATGACTCGTCTCACATGTGGTCGACATAAAATGTACAATATTTACAACATGGATATGACATACACGTACATACATAAGAAATTAAGTAACATATCACAGGTAATAAAACATTGTATTATCATTAAAACCAAAAACAAAAACCAATAACAAAACTACGTAATACATATCACAGATATATTGGTATGTGATATCACACAGGCTTACAATAAAATATGTCACACGTGTATTGGAAAATAAAAAGTTGGCTAAATATCATGCAATGCATAAATTCTCATGCTGCATTTTAGAAGATTTAAGAAACGCATAATGCGTCTAATATACATACATGTCATTGTGACAAAGGGTAAAAAATTACAGAATATACGCTAATGTAGCGTGAGTTAATTCCAAAGTGTTGATTAGGGCATTAGGAATAGTAATTCAGATTCAATTCTAAAACTTCATTTAGATACACGTGTGTCATATTCCAGGTACTACAGCAGATAGATATTTCAGGAGGGAAAGGGGGTGCAGATTTTTAATTTTCTTTACACTTGTCTTTATAGATTACATTGAGATGTTTTTTGCACTCGAACTTAAAACTGTTTAGTGATTGGCATTTAGAGACAGTGGTTGGCAAATTGTTCCAGAGTGTCGGTCCATTATATTTAAAAGAGCTTTTGAATTTTTCCGTTTTGTGTTTGGGTACAACATATCTACCTGCCGCAGCTGACCTGGTTTGGATAGTATGGACATTGCTCACAAGAGTATTGCAGTCTAGGTAATTTGGACATAGCTTGTTTATTACTTTAAACATCAGAACACATTCGTTATATTCAACTCTGTACGTAAAAGGCAGCCATTTTAGTTTTACAAACAGCTGTGCACCGGGAACAGTATAGTCGGCATCTAGTATAATCCGCAGTGCTCGTTTTTGAATTCTTTCAAGTTTGTGTACCAGTTTTTGAGAGCAATGTCCCCAAACGTTCGAGCAAAAGTCAATATATGGTAGTATAAAACAGTTGTGGAAAGTGATTCTTGCCGATACTGGTAAGAATTTCTTTATTCTACATAGTTGATAAATTTTATAATTAAGTTTCTTTAGGACGTCTTGTACATGTTTTTCCCAAGTTAGGGTGTCATCAATACGAACGCCTAACAGTTTTTCATTTTGTACAACTTCCAAGTTTGAATTTTCAGCTATAATATTTAGATTTTTCTTTAGTCTCTGTTTTTTTTTCTTACTTCCAATTAACATTACTTTGGTTTTATCAGTATTTATGACCATTTTGTTGACATCACACCATTTCTTTACATGATTAAAATCCGTTTGTAGACATGATTCGATAACATCCAAATTTGTGTCTGCTTTTTGCATTGAAGTATCATCTGCATACATAAAAAGTTCACAATGTTTTGAGCAGAGTGGCAGATCATTGACATATAATAAAAACATCAAAGGCCCAATTATGGAACCTTGAGGTACACCAGTTGTAATTTCACAGGCATCACTTAAAGAACTTTTGAAAGATACTTTCTGAAATCTGTTTGAAAGGTATGAGGTAAAAAACATAATGGAATTTTCAGAGCATCCATATATACTCATTTTCTGGAGTAGTATCTTATGGTCAACAAGGTCAAAAGCCTTACGAAAATCAATATACATTACACCGATGAGGTTTCCCTTGTCCAATTCATCATACCATCTATTTGTAAGTGCAGTAAGAGCAGTTTGACATGAATGCATATTTCGAAATCCTGATTGATTCTCAATGATTAGATTATGTTGGTTTAAAAACTTATAAAAGGTAGTCTGCACATGTTTTTCTAAGAGTTTGGATAAAATTGGAAGAATAGATATGGGTCTGTAATTACTTACAGAGCTCTTTTCGCCTTTCTTAAAAATTGGATTGACTTTAGCATGCTTAAATTGGTCTGGGAAAACATTCTTTGCAATACATATGTTTAATAATTTGGTAATTGACTCAGACACAACCTCTGCGGACAGCCTAAGGTATTTTGCAGAAATTCCATCAAGGCCTGTAGCTTTGCTACAGTCAAGATTTTTCAGGAATTTGTTCACAAAAGCAAGTGGTATTTCTGGAATATCATAGACTGTGTTTGCAGGGAGTGTTTGAGAGACAAATGCTTGAGTTTCTTTAAGACATATTGTCGGAGAATCTGAAACAGTTTCAGAGATATATTCCTTTACAATATTTGTAAAGAAATTATTAAAATTATTTGCAATTTCTTCCGTTTCGTCTATTTGTTTACCGTCAGCAATAATAAAATTTGGTTTTTCATCAGGTTTGTTTGGAACCAGTTGTTTAAAGTATTTCCAATACTTGTTTGGTTCTTTTTTGCATGCATCTAGAACATTTTTATAAAATTCACTTTTCGCTTTTTTCACTAAAGCTGTTACACGATTTCTCCATTTTTTATAGAGTTCAAAGTTAGAATCCTGTTTATGATTGTCTCTAATTTTGATTGCTGTGGAGATGTCTTCATTCCACCACTCAGGAATTGTTTTGTGTTTGACCCGCTTTTCTTTAAACGGCGCATTTTCGTTTAAAATATCTGTGAAAGTTTTATTCCACGACTCGACCGCATCATTTACATCCCCTGTTGTTGTTATATTAGGGATGTCCCAGTGGGCTGAATTTAGATTATTATTGAAAACATTTTCATCAAAGTTTTTTGTACATCTGTAACTAATGGTGTTGATACCTGTCGATGTTTTGTATACCAACCTTTTTATGGCATACACAGGGTAGTGGTCACTTACGCTAACTAGGACCTGAACGGTTGAAATTTTCAGACACTGGGGTGGATCATGATTTCTATAGCAATACATTTTGATTAGGGTTCTATAGACTGTTTGTAGGATTCACATGCGCCCTACAGTATGTATGGTTCCCAGCAGCCCTACAGTATGTTTGGTTCCCAGCAGCCCTACAGTATGTTTGGTTCCCGGCAGCCCTACAGTATGTTTGGTTCTCGGCAGCCCTACCGTATGTTTGGTTCCCGGCAGCCCAACAACAGTATGTTTGGTTTCCGGCAGCCCTATAGTATGTTTGGTGCCCGGCAGCCCTACAGTATGTTTGGTTCTCGGCAGCCCTACCGTATGTTTGGTTCCCGGCAGCCCTATAGTATGTGTGGTGCCCGGCAGCCCTACAGGATGTTTGGTTCTCGGCAGCTCTGCAGTATGTTTGTTCCCGGCAGCCCTACAGGATGTTTGGTTCTCGGCAGCTCTACAGTATTTTTGGTTCTCGGCAGCCCTACCGGATGTTTGGTTCCCGGCAGCCCTATAGTATGTTTGGTTCCCGGCAGCCTTACAGTATGTTTGGTTCTCGGAAGCCCTACAGTATGTTTGGTTCCCAGCAGCCCTACAGTATGTTTGGATCTCGGCAGCCCTACAGTATGTTTGGTTCCAGGCAGCTCTACAGTATGTTTGTTCCCGGCAGCCCTACAGTACGTTTGGTTCTCGGCAGCCCTAAAGTATGTTTGGTTCTCGGCAGCTCAACAGTATGGTTGGTTCTCGGCAGCCCTACATTATGTTAGGTTCTCGGCAGCCCTACAGGATGTTTGTTCCCGGCAGCCCTACAGTACGTTTGGTTCTCGGCAGCCCTACGGTATGATTGGTTCCCGGCAGCCTTACAGTATGTTTGGTTTCCGGCAGCCTTACAGTGTGTTTGGTTCCCGGCAGCCCTACAGAATGTTTGGTTCCCGGCAGTCCTACAGTATGTTTGGTTCTCGGCCGCTCTACAGTATGTTTGGTTCTCGGGAGCCCTACAGGATGTTTGGTTCTCGGCAGCTCAACAGTATGTTTGGTTCCCGGCAGCCTTACAGTATGTTTGGTTCTCGGAAGCCCTACAGTATGTTTGGTTCGCGGCAGGCCTACAGTATGGTTGGTTCCCGGCAGCCCTACAGTACGTTTGGTTCTCGGCAGCCCTAAAGTATGTTTGGGTCTCGGCAGCCCTACAGTATGACTGGTTCCCGGCAGCTCTACAGTATGTGTGTTCCCGGCAGCCCTACAGTATGGGTGGTTCTCGGCAGCCCTATAGTATGTTTGGTGCCCGGCAGCCCTACAGTATGGTTCTCGGCAGCCCTACCGTATGTTTGGTTCCCGGCAGCACTACAGAATGTTTGGTTCCCGGCAGCTCAACAGTATGATTGGTTCCCGGCAGCCCTACCGTATGTTTGGTTCTCGGCAGCTCAACAGTATGTTTGGTTCCTGGCAGCCCTACAGTATGTTTGGTTCTCGGCAGCCCTACAGTATGGTTCTCGGCAGCCCTACAGTATGTTAGGTTCTCGGCAGCCCTACAGTATGTTTGGTTCTCGGCAGCCCTACAGTATGGTTCTCGGCAGCCCTACAGTATGATTGGTTCCCGGCAGCCCTACAGTATGTTTGGTTCCCGGGGTTCTTTGGTATCTTCAGAACGTAGAATGGGTCGTCGACCCAACTCGGACATAACCCCAATAGTTTCTTTTGGCCAGTCGTATACTTGTCAGCTATTTAAAATAAACGCAATGAAATACCTAAATACAAACCATTAACAACTAACATGTGTGTGATTATGTTTTAATGCATTCTTATAACTTACTACAGATATGAAAAAATGTCAATAGTTCGAGTTAGATCGTCACATTCACAGCCACTCGAGTAAAAACTGTTTAACGAGAAATCCTTGTTGATCACAGATACTATTACCACATAACACAGGGGTTATTTTCCATTATACTCATTGGGTTTACAAAGTAAATACAATTGGTATGTATACGTGTGTTTACATTGCATTTAAAGTTGGCTTTCATATGCAGCTTTTTATACTAATGCTTCAAAGTGCTATGTCTTGGGCACACGATGATGTCAATACGTTTCCAGATTTCATTCAGGGTTAGGAGGCGAGACAGGACACACTGTGAATAATTTTAATCCCTGTTATTGAAGTTGTTTGAGGGTATAGTTCAGTGACGGGTGTAATGTTGTCTGGCGACCTGGCACGTACAAACAGCTTTATCTAACAAAACAGACCTGACATTCTGACTAAATGCCGAGCTGATTTCCGTACCGTACACACGGAGTAGATACTACAGGATAAAGTCATATAAATCGGTATTATAAAATGGTTAATTCCAGTTGATAGTTTACTTACAAAACGTGTAACAAAAATATATATATGTGTACATGCGTATGTGTCTATTGTTCCGAGTATTGCAGATGAGCCTTGTGTATATATATATACAATGAAACCTTGGGCAACGGTTGTGTGGTTCGCTCGCACGTATATCGATGAATAAGCTTTTCGTCACAATGCTTATTTATTGATAAAAAAAAAACCCGCTACCTTTAATCTCTAGATCTCGATAATCCATAATGAACAGATCAGTACAATAATATCACAACAAAGGAGCCATTGGCCTCATATTGGTGGTCGGACTAGAACCAGTTTCCACGAGACCTGGTCCAACCCGCGTTGCTGGCTCCAAATTTCACGAAGCCTGGTCCACCACAGGTTGTGGGGCTTTACTCGCTAGAATCTTGGCTAATTCGTTCATATTTCGTTTAACTTTATATCTAAACACCCAGGGCACTTCCCGGCGCGGAAGGATCTTTTTGGGTGGGGGTAGGACAGTGATGTCATCATAGTCTGTTTCATTGATGATATTGGGGTACACGATCCCTTCTGGTGCTGTCTGGGCCGTCCGGATAGAATCCGGGGACATCCGAGCATTCGTGAAGTATCCCACATTTCGCGACATCACTGACTTTGACCTGATCTCCGTGTGGGCTGTTGGTGTGAGGTGGATCTTTCCTACCATAGGCTGGAACGGAAACAGCATAACAATAATCAGTCAACACGGCAACGAGGAACAACTACATTTAGTGTAACAAGAACATCTCATTTTCTCCGGTTTACATTAAACAAGCAAATTCTTAATGTTTACATCCTTGCATATATGGATATGGATCTACATACTTGGGCGCAATCTATTTTTTGCTTGGGGTTAAGGAACGGAAGTAATCAACCAATCAGAATGTCGAAGTCACGTAGAGTAAGCGTAATACTACAACGTCGACAATAAAACGACACTTTTTATTGATTAAGAATCCGAATAAGCCATCCGCCAATAAGAATTCGATATCATCATTATCTATGCGAATCTGTGCACGCATTATAGTTCCATGAAACTTAGCTTGAGACTTGCCATGTGTGCTTACCCGGTCTGGTTGAAATCGGAACATTTCGGGGAGTTTTGCAGGAGAACCATATAACCAATTAGAAATGATAACCCTTATCAATTATGCGTATATATGCATGAAGCAATTATATCGGAGATCGAACCTAGCTTACTATAGCTTGAGACTTGCTATCTTGTACGTGTATACCGAATTTGGTTGAAATTATATCGTTTTAGGACAGTGCTGATGAGAAATCATTTTACCAATCTTAATAAAAATAACGCATAGCAATGCACAGTTCACAATAGCGGACTAAGGGGACCTGGTTATGAAGTATCAAAGAGAAAAGCGATCTGACGGAGGCACTTTTGAGAAATGGCGTGGTTCGATAATACTTAAAAAATGAGAAAGTAAATCAACAACAAAACAAAACGTTGGAGATTAAAGAATGAAATTTAATTATGACTCTTCAGATATTTTTCACTTAAAATCAGCCTTACACCATTTATCGCTCAATATGAACTTTGGCGCGGACATAGTAAACGTAATTTGTCGCTCTGTACGTATTTCATAAACGCTAGCTCGAACATCAAGGATATAGCAAGCAGCTTCAGGTCTCTAGTTAACTTGAATATTAATAAACAGATTATAAAAATATATTTACCTATAAGAAATGAAATATCCCCGTTGTTTGTTAGTAACATAATTAAAACGTGTCACATTACCCTTTTCGCATGCAGACTTACTTTCTGCAAGTAATGCCATCGTAAGTACTTTTACTTGTATTCTATAAACAACGCTACCGAAGTAATCATCACAAAATGGAACCAAACCAACCACCACCACCCCAACACCACCAGCAACACCAACCAACAGATCAATTCTACCAAACCAACCACCACCACCCCAACCCCACCAGCAACACCAACCAACAGATCAATTCTACCAAACCAACCACTGACACACCGGTCTCAGCACTGGATCAAAAAACCTGTTGTACCACATTCTCTAGCCCCTAAGGTCATAACCCCTCACATTATCGAGTAACGCATGTGTCCATACCGCAGAGATCGACAATTTGAGATTTTGAAGAAAAAGTTACGCTTGATGATCGGTCAGATATACGTCTCTGAATCGGTTAAGGTCGGTACGGAACATGTCGTTACAGAATATTGTGGAGGTACATGATTAAGTAAACATCGTCTTCCGTAAGTCACGTGCAAATCAACTGCAGTAGTACGAATACCTACATAGTGAGAAGTGTCACTGACAGGGACCATCTGTTCAGATTTTTGAGGAGGTTTCCAGAAGAAAGGCTTCTTTTTACCATAAGGTTGCTGTATGAAAACAAAATGTTTAGTTAACTCTAAGACCCACATACTGGAACTCTTGGCCACCGCCTCAAACTCAATCACTGGGCCTGTGACCATCGTCATCGATCATAATCTACAGGAGATGATGCACAGCCTGGATTTTGTCATACACAACCTATAACGGGGCGAGTATCTTAAGACTGGACTTGCCGGCCTAAACCCCCTATCGACTAGCTACTAACTAGAATGTTTTGTTCGGACGCCAAAAAGCTGGGTTTTACAATAGTCGTGTGACCAGACATACGTAATTGTGATAACGAGAGAGAGAGGTCCAACAGGGGGTCGTTTAACGTTTTACCAGATATGTTGTACTAAGTATGGCCGCTGATTTATAGCCACGCGAATGTCAATTTACACTAATATCCCCATAGTAAGGTGCTTAAATAACGTTCGAAAAACGATCGGGTTTGTTTAGGTAAGTAATGTACAACGAACGATGAAAACGACATCAGAGAGACAACGGTCAGCAAGTGTAATCTTAAACATGATGCTAAAAGAGTACAGGTCATTAAGCTTGAAGTCATGTCCACAGGTTACGTGATGTAGTAGGTAAGAATTGGGAGCTTATAATTCATAACGTATATTTGTAAGTTACGGCATATATATTGTCTATGTTGGTCAAACTCTAGTCCTCTCTAGTCTAGTACGGATTAGTGATATATATATCCAAGGCAGTTATATAATGATAATTAAATGTTGAATACATAAATACTATCATGGATCACTCAAGTAACATAAATGAAGGTAAGATGCAGAAAGTATTGTTATAGTGACATATATTGTAGGAAAGGGACAAACTATAGCAGCCGGGCAGATATTACTGTAACAAATATATAACTAGGCAGATATTGTTATAACTAATATACAAGCAGGTAGATATTGATATAACAAATATATTCAACCAGGTAGATATTGCTGTAACAAATACATAAAAGCAGGTAGATATTGTTATAACAAATATATACAACCAGGTAGATATTGTTATAACAAATACATACAATCAGGTAGATATTGTTATATCTAATATATACAAGCAGGTAGATATTGATATAACAAATATATTCAACCAGGCAGATATTGCTGTACCAAATAAATACAAGCAGGTAGATATTGATATAACAAATATATTCAACCAGGTAGATATTGCTGTAACAAATATATACAAGCAGGTAGATATTGATATAACAAATACATACAAGCAGGTAGATATTGTTATATCTAATATATACAAGCAGGTAGATATTGATATAACAAATATATTCAACCAGGCAGATATTGTTATAACAAATATTTACAAGCAGGTAGATATTGATATAACAAATATATTCAACCAGGCAGATATTGCTGTACCAAATAAATACAAGCAGGTAGATATTGATATAACAAATATATTCAACCAGGCAGATATTGTTATAACAAATATTTACAAGCAGGTAGATATTGATATAACAAATATATTCAACCAGGCAGATATTGCTGTACCAAATAAATACAAGCAGGTAGATATTGATATAACAAATATATTCAACCAGGCAGATATTGCTGTACCAAATAAATACAAGCAGGTAGATATTGATATAACAAATATATTCAACCAGGCAGATATTGCTGTACCAAATAAATACAAGCAGGTAGATATTGATATAACAAATATATTCAACCAGGCATATATTGCTGTAACAAATATATACAAGCAGGTAGATATTGATATAACAAATACATAAAAGCAGGTAGATATTGTTATAACAAATATATTCAACCAGGTAGATATTGCTGTAACAAATATATACAAGCAGGTAGATATTGATATAACAAATACATACAAGCAGGTAGATATTGATATAACAAATATATTCAACCAGGCAGATATTGTTATAACAAATATTTACAAGCAGGTAGATATTGATATAACAAATATATTCAACCAGGCAGATATCGTTATAACAAATATATACAAGCAGGTAGATATTGTTATATCTAATATATACAAGCAGGTAGATATTGATATAACAAATACATACAAGCAGGTAGATATTGTTATATCTAATATATACAAGCAGGTAGATATTGATATAACAAATATATTCAACCAGGTAGATATTGCTGTAACAAATACATAAAAGCAGGTAGATATTGTTATTTCTAATATATACAAGCAGGTAGATATTGTTATAACAAATACATAAAAGCAGGTAGATATTGTTATAACAAATATATACAAGCAGGTAGATATTGTTATATCTAATATACAAGCAGGTAGATATTGTTATAACAAATATACAACCAGGCATATATTGTTATAACAAAATATACAAGCAGGTAGATATTGTTATAACAAATATATACAACCAGGTAGATATTGTTATAACAAATATATACAACCAGGCAGATATTGTTATAACAAACATATACAACCAGGAAGATATTGTTATAACAAATATATACAACCAGGTAGATATTGTTATAACAAATATATACAACGAGGCAGATATTGTTATAACAAACATATACAACCAGGAAGATATTGTTATAACTAATATACAACCAGGCATATATTGTTATAACAAACATATACAAGCAGGTAGATATTGTTATAACAAATATATACAACCAGGTAGATATTGTTATAACAAATATATACAACGAGGCAGATATTGTTATAACAAACATATACAACCAGGAAGATATTGTTATAACTAATATACAACCAGGCATATATTGTTATAACAAATATATACAAGCAGGTAGATATTGTTATAACAAATATATACAAGCAGGTAGATATTGTTATAACAAATATATACAAGCAGGTAGATATTGTTATAACAAATATATACAAGCAGGTAGATATTGTTATAACAAATATATACAAGCAGGTAGATATTGTTATAACAAATATATACAAGCAGGTAGATATTGTTATTACAAATATATACAACCAGGTAGATATTGTTGTAATGAATATACAACCATACACACTACCTACACACTGATTAAACTATAACCTTGGTATGTATGATAGCTCTCCAAAGAAATTGTGCTCAAATAAATCGATTTCACTTAATGTATTTAGGCAATTTAATTTGCTTAAATATAAAATCAAATTTAGTATGTGAGTTGAGATAAAGTTGAGTTTAACGTGTTTGAGAAGTGGAGCTTGATGATATATATTTACATAGCCAAGTGTTCCGTATTTGTGAAGTATATATAAGTAACTACAGGATCTAACAGGTAAATGCCGCTCTATTAATTGGGCATTATGGATTTCTAAGTAATCAATTACACACGCGGACACAAATGCTAATGTAATTGATGAGGAAAATTAACGTGCCTTTGTATCACACCATCCTACGTACTCTTACTTACCAGTGCACATATACATACCAGTATGACACTGCTATACATCGGTAATGACAACAACATGACATTCACTAGCATTAAATGTACAGTATGACACTGCCATACATCGGTAATGACAACAACATGACATTCACTAGCATTAAATGTACAGCATGACACTGCCATACATCGGTAATGACAACAACATGACATTCACTAACATTAAATGTACAGTATGACACTGCCATACATCGGTAATGACAACAACATGGCATTCACTGACATACAAATGTGCAGTATGACACTGACTTACCTTGGTAATGACAACAGCATGACATTCACTAACATTAAATGTAAAGTATGACACTGCCATACATTGGTAATGACAACAACATGACATTCACTAACATACAAATATACAGTATGACACTGCCCTACATTGGTAATGACAACAGCATGACATTCACTAACATACAAATATACAGTATGACACTGCCCTACATTGGTAATGACAACAGCATGACATTCACTAACATACAAATGTACAGTATGACACTGATTTACATTGGTAATGACAACAGCATGACATTCTCTAACATTAAAATGTACAGTATGACACTGCCATACATTGGTAATGACAACAACATGACATTCACTAACATACAAATATACAGTATGACACTGCCCTACATTGGTAATGACAATAACATGACATTCACTAACATACAAATATACAGTATGATACTGCCCTACATTGGTAATGACAACAGCATGACATTCACTAGCATTAAATGTACAGTATGACACTGCCCTACATTGGTAATGACAATAACATGACATTCACTAACATACAAATATACAGTATGACACTGCCATACATTGGTAATGACAACAACATGACATTCTCTAACAAACAAATATACAGTATGACACTGACCTACATTGGTAATGACAACAGCATGACATTCACTAACATACAAATGTACAGTATGACACTGACCTACATTGGAAAAGACAACAACATGAGATTCACTAACATACAAATGTACAGTATGATACTGCCCTACATTGGTAATGACAACAGCATGACATTCACCAGCATTAAATGTACAGTATGACACTGCCCTACATTGGTAATGACAATAACATGACATTCACTAACATACAAATGTACAGTATGATACTGCCCTACATTGGTAGTGACAATAACATGACATTCACTAACATTAAATGTACGGTATGACACTGACCTACATTGATAATGACAATAACATGACATTCACTAACATACAAATGTACAGTATGACACTGATTTACATTGGTAATGACAACAACATGACATTCACTAACATTAAATGTACAGTATGACACTGACCTACATTGGTTATGACAATAACATGACATTCACTAACATACAAATATACAGTATGATACTGTCCTACATTGGTAATGACAACAACATGACATTCACTAACATTAAATGTACAGTATGACACTGACCTTCATTGGTAATGACAACAACATGATATTCACTAACATACAAATGTACAGTATGACACTGCCATACATCGGTAATGACAACAACATGACATTCACTGACATACAAATGTACAGTATGACACTGCCATACATTGGTAATGACAACATCATGACATTCACTAACATTAAATGTACAGTATGACACTGACCTTCATTGGTAATGACAACAACACAACATTCTCTAACATACAAATGTACAGTATGACACTGCCATACAAATGGTTATACAAATGTACAGTATGACACTGCCATACATCGGTATGACAACAGTATGACATTCTCTAACATATACAGTATAACACATGATTAATTAGTGTATACCGGGTTTCGCTTATTCAAATGTTCGCCCGTTTAATTACTATGTTTATTTGATCACTTACTCTTACTACTATCCACTGTAATGATAAACTAGCCTCATTGGGGAAGGGGGAGGCGATAATTAAACTGCGGCGAAACTTTCCCGGTATACAGTAACACCGATCAACATAGGATAACCAGTAGGAAGATGGCACTCTAAGCTGCGGTATTTGTAATACTGTCTTGAGAAACCTATATTTTTGTACCATACAATTTTGAATGGTTTTAGATTTACTGATACTAAACCTTATTCAATCCGCAACGGTCACCCTTAGCCGTTTTTTTGTCGCGATCAAAACGGTTGAACCGGTTGGACCCATGGGACCTGAAAATTTGTTATATGTTATATTTGGACCTAAGCTAGGCTGTTTAGAGTAATTTTACACGTTTAAAGGGTTTAGATTATTTTCGGTAAAGATGTCAC
>NW_018404548.1:240562-255422 GCF_002113885.1 Mizuhopecten yessoensis
GGGGGGGGGGGGGGGGGGGGGGCATTTTTACTGAAAATTGATCTAAACCCTAAGAACGTGCACAATTACTCTTAACACCCTAGCTTAGGTCCAAATACAGCTGTAACAAATTATCAGGTCCCTGTGGGTTGGATCAGGGTAGTTCGTTTATGAAATAAGGTCGGACCCAGTAATCTTAATCTTAACCTTGCAAGGCCTGCATAAACTTCTGCAGGTCCGCCAGAATTAACGAGCAGGTAGAAGTACCTGTCAAACTGAGGGATACGGTGAGAACATATTCCTCGGAGTTGCTAGTACCGTTTGACTTAAAGACAACAACAAAAACCAATAATACCCGACCCAGGCTACAACTACTGCCAACTGGCGGCTGCGGGAACCGGGTTCAACTTGTGTTCAACTTGTCATGAATATCGTTTTTAATACACACCTGGGAGATTGTTTAAACCTATTACCTTTACAGATTACATGTATAGCTTACTGATAATCGATAGTGTTTTGTATAGCGGAATTAGTTCTTGTAGAAATTACATACCCATTTTGAGATTATTTTCCCACCTCCCCGAATTGTAGGATCCGAATGTTACTCCTGGATTTGCATCCTGGTTTAATTAATTGCATGTTATGAAAAAAACAACTTCCCTAAATGTGAATCTACAGTTAGACTTCTTCTGTTTTGACATGGAATTTTAAGAAGGCACACTAAAAAAACGTAATATATATATATACAAATCATAGGATGTGCTCAAGCCTCCTAACATTTGTCACCTCATACAAAAGACCTCAAAAACCGTCGGCCGTTCGCCATTGTTTTTGGTGGGGTGAGAAATCCGCTTGGAGTCGGTGTGCCAGAATGTCGTTACGGGACAGCTTCCATGAAGAATTGCCAGGAAACAATTATGTGCCACAGACAAATTAACACCATACACCTATCTTGCCAAATATGACGATTCCATGCAAGAAGTATTAGATACCGATTCTGTAAGAGATTATCTATGCTTTACACGGACATTATAGTCTCTATACAACATGTTATACCGGGTCTGACATTGACTCTAGTCTCTATACAAAATGTTATACCGGGTCTGACATTGACTCTGGTCTCTATACAACATGTTATACCGGGTCTGCCATTGACTCTGGTCTCTATACAACATGTTATCCCGGGTCTGACATTTACTCTAGTCTCTATACAACATGTTATTCTGGGTCTGACATTGACTCCTGTCTCCGTACAACATGTTATACCGGGTCTGACATTAACTCTAGTCTCTATACAACATGTTATACCGGGTCTGTCATCGACTCTAGTCTCTATACAACATGTTATACCGGGACTGACATTGACTCTAGTCTCTATACAAAATGTTATACCGGGTCTGACATTGACTCTAGTCTCTATACAACATGTTATTCTGGGTCTGACATTGACTCCTGTCTCCATACAACATGTTATACCGGGTCTGACATTGACTCTAGTCTCTATACAACATGTTAAACTGGGTCTGACATTGACTCTAGTCTCTATACAACATGTTATACCGGGTCTGACATTGACTTTAGTTTCTATACAACATGTTATACCGGGTCTGACATTGACTCTAGTCTCTATACAACATGTTATACCGGGTCTGACATTGACTCTAGTCTCTATACAACATGTTATACCGGGTCTGACATTGACTCTAGTCTCTATACAACATGTTATACCGGGTCTGACATTGACTCTAGTCTCTATACAACATGTTATACCGGGTCTGACATTGACTCTAGTCTCTATACAACATGTTATACCGGGTCTGACATTGACTCTAGTCTCTATACAACATGTTATACCGGGTCTGACATTGACTCTAGTCTCTATACAACATGTTATACCGGGTCTGACATTGACTCTAGTCTCTATACAACATGTTATACCGGGTCTGACATTGACTCTAGTCTCTATACAACATGTTATACCGGGTCTGACATTGACTCTAGTCTCTATACAACATGTTATACCGGGTCTGACATTGACTCTAGTCTCTATACAACATGTTATACCGGGTCTGACATTGACTCTAGTCTCTATACAACATGTTATACCGGGTCTGACATTGACTCTAGTCTCTATACAACATGTTATACCGGGTCTGACATTGACTCTAGTCTCTATACAACATGTTATACCGGGTCTGACATTGACTCTAGTCTCTATACAACATGTTATACCGGGTCTGACATTGACTCTAGTCTCTATACAACATGTTATACCGGGTCTGACATTGACTCTAGTCTCTATACAACATGTTATACCGGGTCTGACATTGACTCTAGTCTCTATACAACATGTTATACCGGGTCTGACATTGACTCTAGTCTCTATACAACATGTTATACCGGGTCTGACATTGACTCTAGTCTCTATACAACATGTTATACCGGGTCTGACATTGACTCTAGTCTCTATACAACATGTTATACCGGGTCTGACATTGACTCTAGTCTCTATACAACATGTTATACCGGGTCTGACATTGACTCTAGTCTCTATACAACATGTTATACCGGGTCTGACATTGACTCTAGTCTCTATACAACATGTTATACCGGGTCTGACATTGACTCTAGTCTCTATACAACATGTTATACCGGGTCTGACATTGACTCTAGTCTCTATACAACATGTTATACCGGGTCTGACATTGACTCTAGTCTCTATACAACATGTTATACCGGGTCTGACATTGACTCTAGTCTCTATACAACATGTTATACCGGGTCTGACATTGACTCTAGTCTCTATACAACATGTTATACCGGGTCTGACATTGACTCTAGTCTCTATACAACATGTTATACCGGGTCTGACATTGACTCTAGTCTCTATACAACATGTTATACCGGGTCTGACATTGACTCTAGTCTCTATACAACATGTTATACCGGGTCTGACATTGACTCTAGTCTCTATACAACATGTTATACCGGGTCTGACATTGACTCTAGTCTCTATACAACATGTTATACCGGGTCTGACATTGACTCTAGTCTCTATACAACATGTTATACCGGGTCTGACATTGACTCTAGTCTCTATACAACATGTTATACCGGGTCTGACATTGACTCTAGTCTCTATACAACATGTTATACCGGGTCTGACATTGACTCTAGTCTCTATACAACATGTTATACCGGGTCTGACATTGACTCTAGTCTCTATACAACATGTTATACCGGGTCTGACATTGACTCTAGTCTCTATACAACATGTTATACCGGGTCTGACATTGACTCTAGTCTCTATACAACATGTTATACCGGGTCTGACATTGACTCTAGTCTCTATACAACATGTTATACCGGGTCTGACATTGACTCTAGTCTCTATACAACATGTTATACCGGGTCTGACATTGACTCTAGTCTCTATACAACATGTTATACCGGGTCTGACATTGACTCTAGTCTCTATACAACATGTTATACCGGGTCTGACATTGACTCTAGTCTCTATACAACATGTTATACCGGGTCTGACATTGACTCTAGTCTCTATACAACATGTTATACCGGGTCTGACATTGACTCTAGTCTCTATACAACATGTTATACCGGGTCTGACATTGACTCTAGTCTCTATACAACATGTTATACCGGGTCTGACATTGACTCTAGTCTCTATACAACATGTTATACCGGGTCTGACATTGACTCTAGTCTCTATACAACATGTTATACCGGGTCTGACATTGACTCTAGTCTCTATACAACATGTTATACCGGGTCTGACATTGACTCTAGTCTCTATACAACATGTTATACCGGGTCTGACATTGACTCTAGTCTCTATACAACATGTTATACCGGGTCTGACATTGACTCTAGTCTCTATACAACATGTTATACCGGGTCTGACATTGACTCTAGTCTCTATACAACATGTTATACCGGGTCTGACATTGACTCTAGTCTCTATACAACATGTTATACCGGGTCTGACATTGACTCTAGTCTCTATACAACATGTTATACCGGGTCTGACATTGACTCTAGTCTCTATACAACATGTTATACCGGGTCTGACATTGACTCTAGTCTCTATACAACATGTTATACCGGGTCTGACATTGACTCTAGTCTCTATACAACATGTTATACCGGGTCTGACATTGACTCTAGTCTCTATACAACATGTTATACCGGGTCTGACATTGACTCTAGTCTCTATACAACATGTTATACCGGGTCTGACATTGACTCTAGTCTCTATACAACATGTTATACCGGGTCTGACATTGACTCTAGTCTCTATACAACATGTTATACCGGGTCTGACATTGACTCTAGTCTCTATACAACATGTTATACCGGGTCTGACATTGACTCTAGTCTCTATACAACATGTTATACCGGGTCTGACATTGACTCTAGTCTCTATACAACATGTTATACCGGGTCTGACATTGACTCTAGTCTCTATACAACATGTTATACCGGGTCTGACATTGACTCTAGTCTCTATACNCATTTAGACATTTTAGCCTGTGTGGAAAATGTAATGAGCGAAATTCAATCTTGTATGTGATTTTTCAAATTTATTTATTGGAATGCATGAACAGTGTGATAACTCTGAGGGTAACAACACCAATGTCAATGTATGGCTAAATGACAAATGACATCACGTCATTATACAATGTAACTTATAATCTGAGCGCGCTTTCATTCTCGGACTTCAATCAAATAAAAAATACGGATTATTTTAATATATGCATGTTATTCTATTAATTAATATGTGCTTTATAACTTACATGTACATATCATCGTTGATATTAAGGTAGCAGATGGTACTTATACGGGTAGCGTTATTTTATCACATTTTTCTTTCACTTCTTAACCGTTATCTTCACGTTCAACTCGATCATTGTCAAAATTGGTTACACTTGTCATATACAAACCGTGACCATATGAATGTCAAATAAATAGGCTTTACATATGTCTATTTTCATTCCGATAGCTCTGAAAGCACGTGTTTTACAAAGCCGGCCGTGTGCCACAAACGTCAAACCTGACACGAAATGACGTTAAAAGTGTGTTACACTGTTGTGCGTCAACATCTGACGTTACGTCAATGTAGAGTGGGACTTTGTTTCTGCTGTTAAATACATCGAAAACTGATCTTAGAGACGGATTGTAAAATGTGCTGCACTTAACACATGCAATACGTGTCATTGGTTGTCATACCGATTCCACGTTTTGTTGCAGTTGTCATACTGTCATAACGAGTCTATATTTCGTGTTGATGGTTATACTGAGTCTATGTTTGTCTTTGGCGGTCATAACGAGTCTATCTTTCGTGTTGATGGTTATACTGAGTATGTTTGTCTTTGGCGGTCATAACGAGTCTATATTTCGTGTTGATAGTTATAACGAACCGGAGTTTGTTGCTATAGGGTTATACAAGCCTATATTTGGTAAAGGTGCTAAGGACATCTTTACCAATAGAAATGTAGATATCTAGGTGTACCGATTTGTTTCCTACTAGTGTTAGGCTATAGCCATTTGACGCTATTGTTACTGATGGATATGTTGCTATTATAACGCGATAAAAGACCTGATTGATTTCAACCTGTCGATGCATTGTTGAATTTCATTGAACATTTGCTTTGTTGTTTTGCTTTCGATAGTAACCTAACAATTGCTCTGGCTGTCATTACTGGTTGTTTTTTGTTATTGCTAAATCTAAATAAAGGTGTGATTACTGCTGATAACTGCTGCATGTGGGTTTGGTTGTCGTAATAACTGCTGTATATGGGTCTGGTTGTCGTGATTACTGATTCATATGTTGGTCTGGTTGTCGTGATTACTGATTCATATGTGGGACAGGTTGTCGTGATAACTGATTTTTATGTTGTTCTGGTTGTCGTGATAACTGATTTATATGTGGGACAGGTTGTCGTGATGACTGCTGAATGTGGGGCTGGTTGTCGTGATTACTGATTCATATGTTGGTCTGGTTGTCGTGATAACTGATTTTTATGTGGGACTGGTTGTCGTGATAACTGATTTATATGTGGTACAGGTTGTCGTGATAACTGATTTATATGTTGGTCTGGTTGTCGTGATAACTGATTTCTATGTTGGTCTGGTTGTCGTAATAACTGATTTATATGTGGGGCTGGTTGTCGTGATAACTGATTTATATGTGGGACTGGTTGTCGTGATAACTGATTTATATGTGGTACAGGTTGTCGTGATAACTGATTTATATGTTGGTCTGGTTGTCGTTATAACTGATTTATATGTGGGCCTGGTTGTCGTGATAACTGATTTATATGTTGGTCTGGTTGTCGTGATTACTGATTCATATGTGGGTCTGGTTGTCGTGATAACTGATTCATATGTTGGTCTGGTTGTCGTGATCACTGATTCATATGTTGGTCTGGTTGTCGTGATAACTGATTTATATGTGGTACAGGTTGTCGTGATGACTGCTGAATGTGGGTCTGGTTGTCGTGATAACTGATTTATATGTGGTACAGGTTGTCGTGATGACTGCTGTATGTGGGTCTGGTTGTCGAGACAACTGATTTTTATGTAGAACTGGTTGTCGTTATAACTGATTTATATGTGGTACAGGTTGTCGTGATAACTGATTTATACGGGTTTGGTTGTCGTGATAACTGATTTATATGTGGGACTGGTTGACGTGATAACTGATTTATGTGTGGGACTGGTTGTCGTAATAACTGGGGTATGTGGGTCTGGTTGTCATGATGACTGATTTTTATGTTGTTCTGGTTGTCGTGATGACTGCTGAATGTGGGTCTGGTTGTCGTGCTAACTGATTTATATGTGGGACTGGTTGTTGTCATAACTGATTTATATGTGGGACTGTTTGTCGTGATAACTGATTTATACGGGTTTGGTTGTCGTGATAACTGATTCATATGTTGGTCTGGTTGTCGTTATAACTGATTTATATGTGGTACAGGTTGTCGGGATGACTGCTGAATGTGGGTCTGGTTGTCGTGCTAACTGATTTATATGTGGGACTGGTTGGCGTGATAACTGATTTATATGTTGGTCTGGTTGTCGTGATACCTGATTAATATGTGGGACAGGTTGTCGTAATAACTGATTTATATGTGGGACAGGTTTACGTGATAACTGGTGTATGTGGGTCTGGTTGTCATGATAACTGCTGAATGTGGGTTTGGTTGTCGTGATAACTGATTATATGTAGGACTGGTTGTCGTGATAACTGATTTATACGGGTTTGGTTGTCGTGATAACTGGTGTATGTGGGTCTGGTTGTCGAGCTAACTGCTGTTTGTGAGTCTGGTTGTCGAGATAACTGCTGTTTGTGAGTCTGGTTGTCGAGATAACTGATTTATGTGAGTCTGGTTGTCGAGATAACTGCTGTATGTGAGTCTGGTTGTTGAGATAACTGCTGTATGTGAGTCTGGTTGTCGAGATAACTGCTGTATTTCAGGCTTGTTGTCATGATTGACGTTGCAGTATTAATTTGGTTGATTATTATGATATATCATGCATTGTTTTAACAATGATCTTGTTCAGTATTATATGGTATATTCATTTGATATATCATGATATGCTACCGAACGTTTTCAAACATACACTAACATCAGTGTAACATAGAAATCACTGACTGTACTACAACCTTTCATATATACTACTTACAACTTATCATATTTAATTTTGTGTGGCAGTCAGTCCGTGTGTGTTCGTGCCATTATGCGGTTTACTGTGGCCTCTGTAAGTCTCTAACAGTTATCATTGAATTGAGTTATATGGATTAGTGGGTTTAAAGCCCCTATCCCTGGTCAATCTACATATCAGTTAATTGGAGCTGTTTGTAACGCTGGTATTTAAATGTCTACATATGTAGAGTTGTAGTAAGTAATTGTGACTTTGTTCATTATGACATTTAAATATAACTATGTAATTAATAGAGATCAAATGGCAGGGCCTCGAGGGCCGACCATTCCTCAATACACCGACTCTCTGTATGAGTATACGCTACCACAGTGTACGTTCTCTAACTTACGTGTAACAGGCTGTTAATGCTCATACAATCGCGGCTCCTCGTCTCATTAAAACAGCAACGGCAATTTTAGATTTTAATCAAAATGATGTAAAATTGTAGTCTCCATATTATAAATGAATCTGCTTCTTGTGGTATTTTTTTCGCTATCGGTGTTTTCATTCAGGTGACAAAAAAGAAGGGAAGATTAGAAATACGATTCTATTTAATACTAATATAGTATTAACGCTGACCGTTCCGGGTGTTACCTATCAATCGCTGGCAAAAATATTTACAAAGCATAAATCCGCGGCCCAGCTAACCAACCAATCGGTCTAAAGAGTGTTTAAAAAGTACGTAGGAAAACATTTTAGTATTTGTCGGAAAGGTTAACACTTTGCCTGAGTTATGATTTTGGCGTAATCTGAAATGTACATTTAGACTATGTATGAATCAATATATGTATATCGTAATAGAGACTAGTAAAGCCATCCCGATACTATAGAAACTCACCTCTCCATTTTCGTGACCATTTCCTTTGCCACCTTTCCTTAATTTCACCGGCGGAAAAAATCCATTGACTTTTCGTCTACTCTTTCCACGAGGAACCTCGAATCCATCAAAAGCTACCACGCTGGGTTTGGACACTTGTCTTGGTTTGTTATTGTAATCTATAGACGAGCTATATATGTGTGAAGGTCTACCCTGCCTGCCCGGCATGTTGGATTGTAAAACATCCGTGTAAGCCGGGACACTTCGAACGTTCACCTGCGTACCACGTCCTCCACCGGGAATAGTCACAGATACCGGAACTGTCCCCACACCATCAGCGCTGATCCCTGCTGCACCACCTAGTCTGTGTGGCCCTCTCAGTGAACTTTCGTTAATGGGCGGTAATTTGACCCCTGGGCTGGCTTGTTGTGACGACATGAGTCGCTCATGAGCGGTGTAATTATATGTAATGTATCCCGACTAAAACTTAAATCCTCTTTTCAGAGATCTTAAACGTTGATTCCTCTTAAAACACGTTCTATTGTCTATAGGTAAAGAACGACGAGTCGTAGGTCATTTAAATTGTATTGGAGCGTAGATATGGGCCTATTCTCAAGCCCCACAAGTCCATCGTAGGTCGGTGTGTGTTAGGGAAACACTTCAACTTAATAGCTCGATCTTTGCTTTAAAATTAAAATAGCTATGCTCTATAAGCTATTCAACGGCGTCATGGCCGGCTACCTCCCCTTTGAGAGAGATCACAACGATTTGCGACGATAGGTTCTTAACACGCCTTGTGTGTATGTGCCACGCTATATGAAAAAAATATCTGACATTTCCAAGTCCTCAATCTTTCTAAATGGTCACATAACAAAAATGTGTACCCGGTATAGGAACAAGGTGAATATTTCCTCACCCATGGGTCTGATATGATCAATAGTCCGTATCTACCAATCGCAGATCGATAATTGAACAATGGGTCTACATGCGCATTCCGTAAGTCGTGTAATACACAGCCTACCTGGACACGGACAGTACAATATGTACAGCTTATATGTGCATTAATACCATCTCTATCTACACAACAGTAAAGAAGGCTAAACTCAAATATTTATTTTTAATTCACTCTTCTGTGAGTGTCATTTTTCGCCAATCTGAATCAGAACCCCGAAAAGTTTAATAAATTTAATTAAATTTCACGTGTAAAATTGGTTCATGTTAAACGATTGATAACATACATACAGGTCTTTACCGTATGTGTAGTTCCTTTGGAGAATCACAGGGTCGGTAGGACAGCGAAACATCCTACCGCACATTTTTGTTTCGTGTCATTGGGTAATTATTTTTGAATAAAATCATGTGACTATAAGGTAATTATTGAAGATATAACTTATTTACGATCAGTAATGAACGCAGCGTGTTCACGTGAAACACGGACGAAAGGACGCTCGCTTATACGGATAGGTTTGAGGCACGACGGACGCACAGTCAGACACAAGCGGATGGATGTCGAGGTAAGCATACGTTTACACACGTGCATCCTTGAACTACTGTACGGGTGACGACCGTAGTATTGGATCTTATGGGTAATACGCAATATCAGAAGCAGCTGGGTCATCTCACTGAAATTGATCACACGCGACGCTAGTTATTCACTGCAGAGAATTCAATTTGATTGTCACTGAAATAATGATTTTGAGTCGATAAAATCATGCAAATTGCAGATCGAAGTTAGCGAGCACCTAAAAGCAAATCCTAGTGACGATATGCTCTGCTATAGAATATGACTCCAGGCTTAAGTGACAATATGGTCATTACTTCGCCTCGAACGATGTCCATGGTCGCTACCGAGGCCAGTACCAATACGTTTAGGAGGGAGTCGATGCCCGAGATTTAACAGCTTAAATAGAGAATAATAACAGCATAAACCGTTAGGAGGATGGCCGTAAGGAGTCTGAAGAAGCAGTGGTGGTGCCACAAGTACAAAAGGCCGCTAAGTTTGACAAGGTGGTGCGCCGCGATATGTAACCCAGGCGGTAAATCAAACTGATCTTTAAACTGTTACAACACAATGGATTTGAGGATCACGTTATCCCACCGATACCATATCCACTATCAAGAATTATAACAATGAAAGTAACTCTTGTTCGCATCACTTCGAGATGAAAAGAAAATCGATGGAAAGATATGTCATATATAGAACGAGGATAGACAAGAAAACAGAGGATTACGAGATCGCGATTGGTCGCAGTTTTTGGCCAGCAGGGGAACCCAGGAAACGCGTCCAGAGAGGTATACTGAAGATGGCGTGCAACAACACTGTATATCTGGTACAGGGAGATGTAGATGACGTGCATCACTGTATACCTGGTACAGGGAGATGTAGATGGCGTGCAACAACACTGTATACCTGGTACAGGGAGATGTAGATGGCGTGCAACAACACTGTATACCTGGTACAGGGATGAAGATGGCGTGCAACACTGTATACCTGGTACAGGAGATGTAGATGCGCTCATGTGTACGCAAAGCTCCTTCGAGCGTTGGTGGAACGCGCGGGGTGTTATCCGTACGTAAAAAGTTAAAAATCATAGACGTTTTTTGGAGCAGATTGGCTTTTCTTTTGCACCAGACCGGGAAAGCCCTGCAGGTTCAGGAAATAAAAAGACCTGTCGTATCCACTTTATGCTATTTATCGTTAGGGTTACGACAATCAGAACTTCCTGCAGAAAAGTCACATTTCCCCCCTTTGTTCCTTCTACACAAGGGACACCGGAGGAACAAAAATTGTTTGTGCTGTTCCATTCACAAAACTTGGGGTCTTTCTCCTTTGTTGTTCTCTCTTCCCTTTATTTCCAGTGTCTCCCTAGACAGTCGTTCTCGGATTGACCTTAGACGTTTAATCACGAACAAACAATACGCCCATGTTCTTGGAATAATAGAATGTCACTCCAGTGTGATGCAGACAGAAACTTCAACCCGATGGTAACCATTTTGAGATTTCGCACGAGACATTAGCAATTGCTTAACTTCGATAATCTTATCCGAAGTTTTGTTTGTCTTCATCAAACAGAAGAATTTATTTTTAGCACATTACTTCTCATGCGCAAAACTAATCTATCTTGTATTGGTGCGCCCAATTCTAGGCACCGTCATCAATGATGTGATCCTATTTTGATAAGGTATACTGCAGGAATTGATTACACACTCCTGTTGTGAAGTGGTGACGTTTTCAGAACAAAACGCGTGGGAGCTCTCCCTAGGTTGGAGAAAATTATCAGTACAGCGAACGTGACGTCACAATAGGTTAGGAGAAAATTGACATCTTTCATTCCGACTGACAGTGATTATCCTAACAATTTTGTGGATTAATTTATCTTATTATTTGTGTTTTTGTTGTAAAGATTGACAGGAAATACAATTTATCCAAGGGATTAATATACAGATAGGATCATTCAAATATCAAAGAAAACCCTCGGTATCCTTCGGTTATATTCGATATTTCATCACTCCCTGAACAAGTTTTGCCACAAGAGAAATATCGTGTTAAACCAAATACACCTAGTATGTAAATAAAACAAGAGGCCTGTATCGCACACCTGGATATCTAAGCAATCATGGCAAAATATTCTCCAAATGAGATCCAATATGAGGGAATATGCCAGACCCCAAGGCCAATCCTTGTAGCATATCTGTATTAGATTTTTCATGCCCAGGAATTTTATGTATGGTTATGGGGTGGGGATCTCAATTGTTTCCAAGCTGTGACTCGGAAACCAGGTCCCTAGGGTTGTGGCCAGACCCCAGGATCAATTCTAATATCATGACTGCATTTGTCTCTTTTTGCCCAGCATTTGTATTTATAGTTTTGGGGTGGGGATCTCAACGGTTTCAAAGTTATGACTCGGGGGTTAAGTTTCCAAGGGTGGGGCAGACCCAAAGGCCATCCTGGAAGCATATATGCATTCATCTCTTTATACTCAGTAATTGTAAATATGGTTATAGTGTGGGGATCTCAACTGTTTCCAAGTTGTGACTAAGAAACTAGGTCCCTAGGGGTTCGGTCAGATCCCAGGGTCTATTCTAATATCATGACTGCATTCGTCTCTTTATGCCCAGCATTTGTCTATATAGTTCTAGGGCTGGGATCTCAACCGCTTCAAAGTTATGACCCAGGGACTATGTCTCCAAGGGTGGGGCCAGACCCTAAAGCCATCCTGGAAGCAAATGTGCATTCTTCTCTTTATACTCGGCAATTGTATATATGGTTATACGGTGGAGATCTCAACCATTTCCAAGTAATCAACTCTTTTTGACCCCACCCCTTAGCCCAGGGGGTCAGCCCCACCATTTGTACAATTTTGATTCCCTGCCTCCCATGAATGCTTCTGACCAACAAGAGTACCGCGGAGCGGAACAAAATACGCCCGTCGAATGCCATATAGTGTTATATACTTTCTTACATTGAAATAAGATCTGCATCACTCTAAGAGTGGTTAGCTGATATGCTATAAAAAATGTAGGAGAAAAATCTTCAGACAAAAAAATCAAATACTGAAATGAACAAAAGGCAATAAATTTTGCAAAAATGGTCGAATCAAAATTCTTTTAAGGGAGACACAACTTCATATCATGATTATAAAGTATACTAAGTCTCAAAGAGATCCGTTGAAAAATGTAGGAGGAGATTTCCGGACAAAAAACCAATACTGAAATGAACAAAGGGCAATAACTAAAAGTCTTTTGGAAAATTTGTCGAATCAAAATTCTTTTAAGGGAGACACAGCTTCATACCATGATTATAATGTATACCAAGTTTCAAATAGATCAGTCGAAAAATTTAGGAGGAGATTGCCGGACAAACAAAGTTTACGCCGGCCGGACAACGCCATACCATAATACTACCGTCAAATTTGACGGTCGTATAAAAATGATCATTATCCATGGCATAGTTCTACAGAAGAAGTCGTTTATAGCAATATAGACAATTTGCCCCGCCCCTCAGCTCCTGGGGGTAGAGACCTATCATTTGTACAATTTTGAATCTCTACTACCTAGGTATGCTTCCAGTCAAATATGGTTGATATCCATCACTTAGTTCCAGAGAAGTTGCTTAAAGCAATATAGCTAAATTGCCCCTGCCCCTCAGCCCCACCGTTTGTACAATTTTGAATCTCGACTACCTAGGGATGCTTCCAGTCAAATATTGTTGATATCCACTTCTTAGTTCCAGAGAAGAAGTTGCTCAAAGCAATATAGCCAAATTGCCCCAGCCATTGTACACTTTTGAATCCCCACCACCTAGGTATGCTTCCATTCAAATATGGCCGATTTCCATCTCTTAGTTCTAGAGAACTTGCTCAAAGCAATATAGCCAAGTTGTCCCCTTTTGGTCCCGCCATTTGTACAGTTTTGAATCCCCATCACCAAGGAATGCTTCCAGTCAAATTTAGTTAAATTCTAATCAGTGGTTAAGAAGAAGTCGTTTAAAGAAATTGTTGACGTACGGACGCCACGGTATGGCATAAGCTCACCTTGATCATTCGGACCCGGTGAGCTAAAAATCAAAATAACTATTACTAATCCGACATGCTTTCAACATTCGCAGGTCCGCCAGGATTTATTTCCAAAAATATTACATTTAAAAACAAAACGGTTGAAACAGGTCCCAGCAGTATCTCCGAAATAGTGGAAAAACAAAGATTTCCTGATTATAAGGATGAATGATGTTATATATTTAGAGGTTATTACATGACCATTTTGATATCATATCCCTTATCAGCCCGAGAGTCCTGATATCAGCCCGAGGGGCCAAATGCCACGAGGGCTGATATCGGGACCGAGGGCTGATAAGGGATATGATATCAAAATGGTCATATTATAAACTTTTTATCATATGTTCAAGTAACAAAAAATCAACTCAACAGGAAAAACAATTAGATAATTTAATCAACAATGTCAACTGAAACAGATATTACAAGATGATATTCAGTCAATTCTGAATAAATATCGTTTCAAATCGCTGCTGTCAGTAATTATTAGTCCGACTACTACTATAGTATTCATTGCAGATGAAACGCCATGATTTATTCACTATCCGAGTCCGTTATGTCTTATGACATTCACTCTCCTTTTCTTTCTGTGAGTGTTTGTGTTTTTCATACTTTTAACGAAGTTCTCCGTGTCCTCGTCACAACCGAACCTTGCACTCTTCTCCGCATTTTCCTTATCAATGAGGTCATCCAATTCAAGTATTCTAGACGCTAGAGAATTAAGTATTTCCTCTCCCTGGTTTGTTGACATTTTGTTTGTTGACGTCTGCTCAACACACTGTCTAAG